>NC_064645.1:525294666-525594666 GCF_023864345.2 Schistocerca serialis cubense
ATACACCGCTCAACGAGCAATGAACGATGAAAGCAAGACGGTTAATTTTGACTGGAACTCAAATCTAAAAAAATAAGATAAAGTGTTAACTGCGAATAGGCACAGTCACACTTAGTCGTTGCGCCCGTCTCGCGTTTATGGACGCTCAACTCCGCGGTCATCAGCGCCCGTACAGCGTCCCAATCTTTATAAAGTCCAATTTCAGACACGTACAAAAACGATGATGAAATAATAGGGACAAAACAAACATCCTGTCCCCGGAAGAGAAAATCCCCAACCAGACCGGGAATCGAACCCAGGACCCCGAGATCCAGAGGCAGCACCGCTAGCTACGTATTCTTTTAAACATTTATTTAAGGAACAATGTTACACATTCCAAATACATTCTAATTACATGCACTAATCATGCACACATTTATACAGGAAATGATTTAAACAAAAATAGTTTGATCATTGCAGTTATGCTGATGTTAAAGAAATACAACTGTAGTTTGTGTTACTGACTAAATTACCAGAATGTATTAATTTGAATACCCAGAAAAGTTTTTTAAAGAGATTCAGACTCCTTCAAACGTGAATAAATAAAAAAACTGCACTTTGAATTACATGTACTCCAATCTTTACAGAAGCATAAATAGCACTGTATGAAGGATAACAGCAAGTTCTTGGGATAATTTTATTATATTAATGTACAAAAGGAAATCGTCTCCGTGAGAGACAGGTCAAGGGAAGAAACTGATCTTTAAACTTCTCTGCTCAGTCAGACTAGCTATGAGCATTTCACACGATTATATGGAAATCACTAAAAATTACACAGGGTATGGAACATATATGCTCGTCGCACATAAAAACAATTTCATAATCGTATTATACAATCTCTTAAATACCTGAAAATGGCGGAGAAGAGATGGTATAAAATTGACTAGCCCTCCAACTACACTTTCTGGACATGAATGGAACGGTAATTATCTGAAGCGATCAGACCTATATAATAGGTCTTTCACTGGAAAACTGACTTACACATCACAGTGTAAAAATGAACAGGGCAATTTGCCAGCCATTGAATATTGCATTAAATTAGATACAATATTACAGTTTTAACCAATCGATAAGGACATTTCCCTAAAAACTGTCAATTTTCACATTAATACTATAAACCATCAATGCAGCTTTATGTTCTGTGTTTTGACACTATTAGACACACAATCTAACTGCCACGTAAGTTATGTACATTATCTTATAAAATTTCAAAAATTACTGTCTGTAGTAGAAAAAATACCAACCAAAAGTTTACAATAAAATTTTAAACAATATCCTTAAGGTAACTACTATACACCACTATCAACACAGTCTTATTTTTTATGTTAACCAATGCCCGTTCTATCAAATACATTATTTAACATATTACCGAACTTTTTCTTGTGATTCGAATACCTTCTAATTTTGTGGTATTCACGCAGCAGTGTACCTTGAACTTTATGGTGCTGTCGGATCTTAGTTATTGAATGACGTAATTAACAATATTTCCCAGCAACCAGTACACAGTGTTCTTTTTTGCCTCTGGGAAAAAGCGTGCTTCAGGCCCGTGTATCAATGAGAGCGATATACTCTCAGGGGATGTCCTTGTAATCAGAGCTATTTGCTCTTGGATCCACTTCCAACTACTCATGTAACGGCTGCAAGTGTATCTACATATTTAAAAGTAATTCAAAAGCCAAGATCGCTTAAATACTGTTTACTGGATAACCGGTTTCAACACACTGGAGGTGCCATCACCGGATCTGTGAAGATATAACATGATAGGTTTGAGGGATGGCTTACATCAGTTACACTATATACATTAGTATTAGTAAAGTACCACACACCTGAATGTAGCTTTACGTTTATAAACCATTTGGTTATAACGAAACCTGAGGGAGACCAGCTGATGTAAAATCATTGTCACAAGAAAATAAAAAACTGCTCTCATTGTCATTCTTTTCGATCAGTTATGTAGAACCGAAGTCACAAGATAAAACTATTTCGTACATGACCGCTGCTCGAATAACAACGGTCGGCATCACAATGCTTTATTCCGCGCCGGTTTACCTGCTGCGATTCTAGTAATTCACAACCGGCCTCTAGATAGCTCTGTCCAGGCAGTGCACACACATTCCTAGGGTATAACCACTGATTACTACTACAATAAAACTTTACTATTACTGATAATCAAATACCCATGCAAAGAACAATTTCGCATACACTAACAGTATGTACTATACACTCTATGCATACTATATATATAACACATACTATAAAGTACGTCAATTACAGAGAAAAACATCTGAAGCAATTGTATTATCCATATTCGCGCCATATGGAGTTTTGTAAGGCGCTAATGTGGATAATGCCATTGCTCCAGATGGTTTAGAAACGTTAAGCTACATTCAAGTGTGTAGTACTGTACTAATAGTAATGTATATAGTGTAACTCATGTAAGCCCTTCCTCAAACCTGTCATGTTTTATCTTCACAGATCCGATAATGGCACCTTCAGTGTGTTGAAACCGGTCATCCAGTAAACAGTATTTAAGCGATCTTGGCTTTTGAATTATTTTTACAGCATTGTGATCGCCCCACTACGCACTACGTGTTCACCGCAAAATATCTGCGAATTATTGTGTCAACTAGATGGAATTGTTGACCTAAATTTGTTTCACAGAGTCAATCGGGGAAGGCAGGCTTCGAGGTTTAATGATTTCGAAAAGGTGGCTGGTTATGCTTTCTCGTGAATCTCTCATTACATTAACTTGCCTTTTCATAAAAGTGTAGAGGTTTTATCCATTATATCAGTTAATCCTAGTCCACCATTTTTAGGCTCTAAAGTGGCTACTTTAGCAGATACTCTGAACACTTCACCTTTCCACAAAAAGTTTGTAATTTTTTACATTATTCTCCTCGCTATCACTCTCGGTATTGGAAATAGCTGGGCAATATAATAAGCTTTATCAAGGATGCATGACTTGATATGCATTGTTCTTTGAACTTGGATCATACATGGAATTAAATTCTCTATAATGGCTCCTTGCACTTTATCTGCTGCAACTTTTCAATTTAAATCCGTCATTTTCATGGGGCATGCTGTCAGGGTGATCCCAAGTGTTTTATGTTGTCGGACTAATTTTGCCCACTCCACGTTGATACTACCAAAACCTCTGAGATTTAACATCTTACTTTTTCTTTCGTTTGCATTTGCTCCAGATACTCAACAGTATGTATCAGTCACTGTTGCTAGCGTCGTTATCTCTTCGTTATCCCTTATAATGACCCCTATATGGTCAGCATAGGATTTCATAGCTGTTTTATTTCCTGACAAAGGTAAGCGTTTTAATCTAGCATGGACATCTTGGAGGAAACGTTCCAGTGAAATGGTGAAAAGCGGCATGGACAGAGGACTGTCTTGAAGACCACCTCGTTTTATTTGTATCGGCCTGGATTGTTGGCAATTTACAGCTACTTTTACATTTATTCCAGTTGCTATGTTCTTCATCAACTGTATGACCCTATCGTTGAATCCTAGTTTCTTCAACGCCTGTAGAAGATATTCATTATTTACTACACCGAACGCTTTATAAAAACCTAAAAGAAATAAAACACACTGCATGTTTGTTACAGAAGTTATAGTAAAGATATCCCTGTATTCGGCTAGATTTAAAAAAATGATTCAGTCTGGCGTTCAGTTCTGACGTTTACTAATAATTTTATCTGTAAGGCATGAAATTCTCTTATTTACTATTCCAGTTATTAATTTATAAACAGAATTTAGTAGTGAAATTGGACGAAAATTGTTTAAATCTTTGTTTCCGTTGTGTTTTCGCTCAAGAATGATTTTACACTCCTTAAGCTCAGCCGGAATCGTTATTCCCTAAACAACCCCATTTACAATGTCCGTGATTTTTGCACCCACTATTGGCCAATAACGGATGTAAATCTTTGCTGGAAGATCATCCGGTCCTAGGTATTTTATTGGTGGAGGCACACAGAGTCTCATACACGTTCTCTTCACTGTCTACCTCGAGAGAATTATCGTTGTCATCTTCTGTAAGCTATGGGACTAAGATGCATCACTACTTTGATTTGCAGAACATAGCTCGCAATAATAGCGATAAATTTCGTCCATGATATCCTGCTAGGTTCTGAGAATTGTATCGTTTTTTGTTCGAATTTCATCAATAAAAGTCCTTCTTCCGTTTTGCGTATGCTTCACTAAATAGTATAGCGAAGTAGTTTCGTTCTCTGACACCGAATTACCCTTCCATTTTATTTTTAAACCCTTCCGTTTGATTTCTCTTGATATTAAGTAACTTGGCTTTGACTTTTTTGATGTCTGCTATGCGAAGTGAGGAACCTGCAGAGACCTGATCATATAGATCTCTCATAATGGAATAGTAATATTCTGTAGTGCATTTCATTTCTGTTGCGCTCTGGGCACTGTATTGAATAAGAACCTTCCTCAACTTGGGCTTCGCCATCTTAACCCACCAGTCGATAGCAGCGGCATATCGACTACGGGCACGCAGTCACATTGCCCATGCTTCTTTAATCAGGTCTTCTAAATCATACTTTACTAATAAGGAAATGTTAAAATCACACTGGTCTTGAATCGGCGAACTGGCTCTGTTGTTATATTTATGCAAGCTAAGACACGTGAATGGTCTGAAGGAATGGGGTCTGCTTTTGTCACGGAAGTTTCAAGATTGTTAGAAATATGTAATCTATCAATCCTGCTACGAAATGTTGCCATGACATAAGGGAACTCAACAATGGATGGGTATTTGATTTCCCATATGTCCTTTAATTCTAAACCAATAACTAGTTGATTTAGTTCACTTGAGAAATTAAAATTAGGTAACTGATCGTTTCGACTTAAGACGCAATTAAAATCACCTCCAAGTAATTACTGTCTTGGATTTTTCCTTAACAAGTAAAACAGTCCATCTTTTAAGTAACGTGCCCTGTCAGCTCGGTGAGAACTTCCTGAAGGGGCATCCAAATTGATAATAGTCACATCAAAGATACCTAGTCCTTTACCCCTTCCGGATTCCAGTCGTTCCACCTCACTTCCTGGAATCCCCTCCCTCACCAAAACAGCTATTTCAAAACTTGTTTCGTGAGACATTTATGTAACTGACATAACCGGGAATTAATAAATCCGACATTAGAACTTCTCGTAATTGGGCAATATCAGTCGCGAATTCGTACACAAATTCCTGAAGTGTTGATAGTTTCCAACCAGACGTAATTTTATTTAAGTTTATAGTGTTGACTGAATAAGATTGCGTCATTGCGCTGTCACTTTGTAGTTGTTTTGATGAACTAATTTAGTTTTCTGTGGTTCAGAGTTCAGTTAATCTATTAACAGTTTTCTCGGAATGCTGAACATCGACAACACTTCAGTCAGTTTATAAGTTACTGTCCCGTTTCTACCCTACTTCTGAGGTTTCCTGTTGTACCGCTAGCAGACTGATATCCTTCTAAACTTTCTAATTTTTCCTCCAGTGATTCGTGTAGGACTGTTTCGGATCGAACATTCTTTGGGCTTGGGTCACACTTTTCGGATTTTCGCTTCCCTTGGTTACGAGCTACATTCACATTTGGTTGAGTGATTATTTCACTTAGCGACTCATCTGGAGCAGCAGCAGATGCTTTCTCAGTTTCTGTCGCTGGCGCCTGTCCTGCGGTGTTGACCGTGATTTAATTTTGGCCACCACTTCCTTGTTATTTATTAATATCACTTACTTGCTGATCGAGGGAAACAGTAAAGACGGCAGTTTTGCAACCTCTCCCTACATTTGTTTACTAACAGATAGCTGCTGACGTTCGCAATCGGCTACTGGACCTGTTGTTTCTTGCAAATTAATAATGACTACATCTTCTTCCTTTTCTGGTACCGTAAGCGTATTATCTTTCTGTTCCTCAGTCTCCATTCGCATTTTGCCTTCGTGTTCCTCTGCCTCCTCATCGCACTGTTTTTGCTGACGGAGTGAGGGCGTTGGACAGGACAGCTCGTCCTCTGTTGCCTCCAGAGGTCGTTTTTTCGGTTGCACTTCAGTTTCACGAGTAGTGGTGAAAGGGGTTTCCCTTTGTTGTTGACGGGGGAAATTGACTGTTATCGTGATGGTGGACATCAGCTTGGCCCACTGCTATACCATTCTCAACCAGTTGATCCGAGCTATTCTTTGGTAACAGACCATTAAAGATAAGTTTCTAACACTGTCTCAAATTACTTTTAACAACAGCTGTTCAGAGCGTACATTCCTGTCTGAATTGGCCGGTTTCGTTACATATATGACACGTAGCTTCATGTACAAACAATTTGCGCCTCATACCCACAAACCGTTACGTGAGACAGAATATTTGTCTTGACGTCCATCTCTAAACAGAGGACCACGGTGAAACATTGCAGTTTAAAGCGGTGCGACTGTCTTTCATTTGAAAATGATTTGAAGTCGCCGTAGTTCCAAAGAACTTCGTTAATCTTATCATTTTCAATTTCAATGGGAAGATTCACGAAACGAACGGTTTTGTAATCAATGTCAGCTCTATAGATGGATATCTTACTATTATAACCATTTCTACTTCATTGCCCCACTTTCTTCACACTTTATCGAGAGTTACAGCACTGAATAACTTGACGTAAACACAGTATTTTTCTGATACAGTTGCCAGGTATGAGTGGTTTCAGAGTTGAAAACAATTACCTGTTTTCAAAAATGGTTTAAGTGGTTCTGAACACTATGGGACTTACCATCTGAGGTCATCAGTCCCCTAGAACTTAGAACTACTTAAACCTAGCTAACCTTAGGACATCACACACATACAAGACCCGAGGGAGGATTGGAACCTGCGACCATAGCGCTCGCGCGGATCCAGACTGAAGCGCCTAAGACCGCTCGGCCATCCCGGCCGGCAATTACCTGTGTAATCCAGTCATCTATTTCCAGGTATGTCGGTTGAACAGGACGGGACACCTTGTCAAAAGCAAATACCTGAGTATTCTTCATGACGTTTGTATCTATGGTTAATCCAGCGACAAAGTTTCAGTTAAACACCCAAAATTCCACTTCGCTTCAGTACGGCCAGAATGAACAATCAGATCCCAAGGAATATGAAGGAACGCGGAGATTAACGGACGGACTACACTCAGCGAAGCTCAAGTACAACGATGTAAACACGGAATTGCAGCGCAGCAGTAAACAACGTCCACTCGCTAGCGCGGCTGAAATTGAACTGCCACTAGACCACGAGCTGCGGACAACCTCTTTGCTACCTGATACGTGCTTTATGGGACTGGCTATTCAGCCACACTTGCAGATTACTTTTACTCTCACAGAGCAACATATTGAAATTCGTCTTGTACACTCTCATTCACGCTTTTCACTCATCAGGTTGTATGGGGAAAGGATGCATATACCGACATATAGCACGTGGTTGTATTGAATATGCGTTGTCGTGCTCGGACAGTTACAAAAAGTTGGTAAAATGTGAAGTGGAATAAAGATAATATACCTTGTAGCCACTATCGATGCACTCAGCTGCTCAGTCTGTTTCATTTAGTTTACAGTTTGCTCCCAGATTTCAGGTGGCAGAGGTGCGTACATTAAGTTAAATGTTAAGCAAAATGACGAAGAGGCTCACGTAGAGACCCTTCAATTTGATATGTTTAATTCGGGTAGATAAAAACAGTAATGGTCTTAGCCCACTGCTGAACCCACGGAAACTGAATCCATTGTGCTGTTTCGCCCCCTGTGGTTCTAGTAAAGCAAACAGGTACCATTAAGAAGTGGTAGAAGACTCTTCACTAGGTCCTTATTACACGCGATTTCCTCAGGCTCTGTCGAGTCGAATATTCTGTGACTTTTGCCCGCTAAAGCTTCGCACTCGATGATTATATGTGGTGTAGTTTCATCCTCCTCACCACTTGGTCCTCACTTAGTGGGCCTTTCCTTCCGTATCCATCGTGTTTTGATGTTTTATGAAGTTCGCCGGCCTGTCATGAGTTCTACAACGAGTTTGATCTGTTTCCTGTTCAAGTTCCTCATTATAAAACTTCTCTTGAAATATGGTTCGGCAACATTGGTATGCCATATTTTTGATTTTGGGTCCCAAATCAATATTCTACGTGCTGATTTCTGATTCAACTATTTAGTTTTGATTGTACCATCGCCTTAGGTTATGACAGTTTCCGGTCCAATAAATCGACACATCGCGCCTTTCCTGGTCATTCTATTAGCTTGTTCACTGCCATCAGTTCCTGAGTGACAAGGGACCCCCAGTAATTTTACCCTCTTGCAATTCTCCTTGCCTCCGAAAGGCTTCATTGCACTCTGCAATTATCTTTGATCTCGTTCCAGTGGCTGATAGATATTTCACAGCTGGTTAGCAATCTGAATACATGAATGACATTCCCATTGTATTTCTGGTTCTGCGTGAAATTTAGCCCAACTTTACCTTCCATTCTTAAAAAAAATTACTTATTACCAAAACAATGCCCTTACAAACTGTTATCCACCTTGAGCTCGTATGCTTACCTTTAACAAAGTATAACGTAATTTGAACTAAAATGTAACGGGTCTGGATACAACCTCTATTTATATTAAATGTGCAACTGAAGCAAAACAGTTACATGCCCCTATTCAATCTGATGCGTACCTCATGGTGCAATGTAATATCGACACAAAGGGGAACAAAATTTGCAGAGAATTTCTATAAAAATGAAACAGCTTAATCAGTTGAAATGTTAATTCATGATCAGGGAAGTGGTGTAGTCTTTCTCTCAGCTCTAGGTAAGTGAACGACGTTAACTATCTGGCAATAATCATTTCCACAAATTAGGTGCTCAATGCTGCAGTCGTATCTCAGAGTCGTCCACTTAAGAAAAAATGGTTGTTCAAAATTTATATTCCTTTCAGCTTTCAATATATAGATGATATATGATAGTCATCCTTGTTGTTCTTTACAAAACATCTTTCTTCATCTAAAAAGTACAATCACAAGTCAACACAGCACTACGAAATACGTCCCTCGCCTACCCTACTTAAAATAACGTATCAGAGTGCGCAGAGGCACATACTTTGCCACGACAAAACTAAAGATTGTTTAACGTCAATTGCTGTCTCTCTAACGTGCACATACAAAAATGAAAACGACGTGACCACCTTACAAAAATAGGTGCTACGATCTTCGTAACACCTATGCAAATGCTTCTCCGTGCACACCCCGATCGGATAATTTCGCCTGTGGCCAACTTCCCTCGACAGACTGCTCTCTCTATTCAACGCTGTGCCCCGTATATTCGGGCCCCAGTAGGTTTACCTGTTTTCGACCCTCCAGCATACCAGACTATGTCTCCTGAAAGGTGTTGTGGTTCATTCTTCCACTGCTCCCTTACTTCAGTTGTTATGTCGAAAAGTGTATGAAGTAGCAAAAAATTATTGTATGGTCAGTCGGCATTTCACAGACAGTTCCTATATTTACCACATTCACTGTACTGGTGTGAAATTCTCGTGATCCTAAAGGAATCAAGTTATTTCTAATTTTTTAACTGTATGTCAATGCCGCTGTCTCCATTGTAACCAAAAGATGCAATGGTGGCATGTCCAACATGGTCTCCATACCAGCAACGGGTGTGCTGCTAATTCCTCCAGTTATAGCTAACCAGTGCAATATGTGCACCTTACCAACCATCCTAACAACAACCTTCTACTTCATTTCGCCATACTGTAGCCCCATCAGTTGTGATAGGTCTTATTACAGTAGTGAATATCCAGAACATGTTCCTAGGGATTTATAACCTAGTTTTTACATCTTGCCCTTTTAGTGCTCATAAGAGTGTTTTTTGCCTATAAATGTTTATATTTTACGTGAATGACCCATGACAGTTTCGCATCCCTCTGCTAGCAGAGTTTCATCAAGAAGCTTGAATTTCCAGTAAACCATGTATGTGATGAATTTGCTTCCTCTTAATGGAGCTAAATTAGTTTTATTGGGCCTGACACTTATATTCTTTTTTCTGCACCACTTTTTCGCAATGTGTAGTACAATTTGTACTGTGCTTCCCAAGCCCGGGTTCCCGGGTTCGATTCCCGGCGAGGTCAGGGATTTTCTCTGCCTCGTGATGACTGGGTGTTGTGTGCTGACCTTACGTTGGTTTGGTTTGAGTAGTTCTAAGTTCTAGGGGACTGATGACCATAGATGTTAAGTCCCATAGTGCTCAGAGCCGCTTTGTACTGTTGCGTCCTGTAAAGTTTCGGCGCGGGATTTGTGAATTGTTAGAATTTTATTCCTACGGTCTGCAGGCAGTAGAGGCGTGCCTGTCCTATGTGATAACTAAGTAAGCCACTCGACGGTATTGTTGCCACTATGATAAAACAGTCCAGGCAGAGGGGCGTTTACGACAACTGTCAACGGCCGAGGGCAAGGAACAGTCTGATCAAGAGTGAAGTAATATTTTATAACTCGGGAACGTACGTGCTACCAAGAAACTCACACTTCGCAAATTTAACTCGGTATAGCGACCCGTGCTCAGTAGAGAGCGAGCTAGAAAATGCTAACTGAACAAGTAATATAAAGAAAACCTACTCGTTACCCTCCGATCGGTCTACAACAAAATCATAGTTGTAAGCGTATAAATAATCGAACTTGGTTGCTCAAAGCATTGAATAGTACTGCCATTCTGTCTGCAACTTGAACCAAAGAGAATGATGTCCTTTTCAATTTCAGAGAAACCACAATCCACCCTCCTTGATGAAGATCGGTTGACTGCCAGCCCAATGACTGACTCATCGAGCTCCAGCCAGGAGTAGTAGCCGCGGGACTTCGGGAACTTCACTGATGTGGGGAGCTGGTGTGCAGCCAGTGCAGTGCCAGCTGTTTACAGCCTGGATGGGTGAAGTGCGGCCTCGAGGCATCCTAGAGACATGAACTCAGTCGGTCATCACCCCGGGTGATCCCAGGGGTAGTTGACAAGGGTATTGCTGATCAGCAATTGGCATCTGTTATCGGTACTGCCCCCAAGGGTGTGACATGGAGACCACAAGTAAGAGCAGGTTTGCATAGACAGCAAGACTATGATACACCTTACGGCACACCCTAGTTCTTCACTTCTGGTGGGCAGCTCGCCATCACGGTAGCTGCCACTCATGACACAGGTCAACAGACGTCACCAACGGTAATCTGCCCTCTCTCTCACCATCTCACCCATCATGAGGCGCAGAGGTCAGGAACACTCCCAGGTGTTACAGTTGGTGTCATAAAGTAGACGTTACGCTTCACGACGCAGGTGGTCTGGAGAAGTGTTTTTCCAGCATACAAACCGTACAGTTTGCCAAGGGAAGTGATTGTTGGGTAACTCTTGAGCCCAAACACTGTTTTTTAGAGTCGGGCAGTAAGACTCTGTAATTTAGTAAATTACATTAGTGTGGAATATCTCCAATTCACTAGTATTGGCTCATTCCAATGGGGTGCGTTGAGCCATACTTTGTTTATGTTTAATTAAGTATTTTTTCTCAGTTAACTCAATTTGTGGGGTACTGGATAGAGTATGATAAGGTTATGTTTGCGAATTCATGTGAATCCTTGAACTTGTCGTTGTTCCTTTTGCAGTCTTGCAGGGCATGAATTGCCTTGCACTAAGGCTGTAGCAGGCACAATTTTTACATGTACACGTGTTTATCATTTGGCTCTCGATTATTCAGACTGTAGATGGGTGACGACACACAAGATAAAGGTTTTGTAGTGTTTTAGTGGTTTATTTGTGTGTGCTGGTGTTACTACAGAATCTGTTGCTGCTGTAACAGAGGAAAAGTTTCACCAAAAGCTCTAGCATATGGACCTTCTTAATAGATTTGTGGCTTCGGCAACCTTTCAGGTTCAGTCACAGCCTGAGTCAGGGGAAAATAAGGCAGAGTTGGAGGTAGATTCTCCTGCTCTTGATCCAGCAGTAACCGCACACATTAATCGCTTTCCAAATAGTAAAGGCGTCTCCTAGAATTGTAGGCTGATGGCCACACCGGCTCTTCCACTAAATCCCAAGGTCCAAAGCTATAATCTGCCTTCCTGGAGGCCTGATACCCTAGTACTGCTCGGGAATCCTCAATGTGGTGCAGAAGTTTTAGTGACACTTGCCACTACTTCCAACCTTACCGGCTGACACCGAGTAACACTGCAGCTCTCATTATACAATGATCGGTTTATTGTTTATTCTTGAGATGTGGCCTTTACTTCATTACATTGTTACAAATAAAAACCACTCGTGAGGCTAGCTGTAACACACTTTCGCGAAAGCTTGTTACTTGCGTACGTCATTAAAATCGCAGCAGCAGTTCAGAACGTAGCACGATATGCATATTCCACCAGCACTGCAGGATATCTTCCCACCACAACATAACTCACCACACGTCGGCAATAGTGGCTACCTCTTCGTTCTCTGCGACCATCCCTGTCTCAAAAAAACTTCGACAGACTTTGGTTCATTACACCTAACTATTGTAGTGTTGAATTACTAGCAAATTTTTTTTTCAGGTCTGGGCAGTGATTGAGATATCTATGGCATAGGCAGCGGGAGTGATTATCACTCCGCAGTTTCTGTTGGTTCTTACGGGCAAGTGTCCTGCTCATTTCACTGCCTCTCCGATAACCAATGTGCGTGCAGGTCTTTACGTACTGTTGTGACTACTTATGACAGTATTAAATGTATAATAATGAAGTTTTCCGGAGTGTACAGAAGGTCAGTGTGTTTTGTGACTACAGTGCCTTAGTGAAAGTGCGGTATATTTAACAGCGAATTTTTAATTTTATTAAAATCCCCTTGCAGATAAATCCAGTGCAATTCTTTACTCAGAGACTTTGCTCTTAATACTATTAATTGACATCAATTTGATTTGCACTCAAGTCTCTTTTGTACAGATTCGTGTAAACACGTAAAAGACACGGAAGATAGATAGTGAGTACTGAAATTTCCAAGAGCAGTGGGGACATCTTTATTTCGTAACTGAGTGAAGTAATAAGTAAGTGTGCATAATTTGAAATAACACAACATAATTTCTCAAGGAATACATTATGAGAATAAAATTTCTCAAAACTATTCCAAATTTACCAGATACCAACGGCTAGAAATTATGCGTGCTTGAAACGTGGTTTGAAATCTCAGAAAATGTTGTTTTAAGAAAGTAAAAACTGAACAGCAAGGAGCAACTCTCCCAGTTTCCCCGTGGCTCACTCAGTAACAAAACATGGAAAATCGTTTACTGACGGCAAATTAATAATCGTTTGTATGACTGCAGAAGCTGAAGAACTGTCTCCAGAAAAAGCTAATTTATTGAAAAACATCAGTTTTTCTGCAAAGGCTGCAGCTCGAATCTAAATACATTAACCCAGTTTTCTGAGAAACCTCAACACTATGAGTGGCTGTCGTTGGTTCTGAATGAGTCAAAGTGTGTATCGGATAGTGCACAGGTGTTAATTCTTATTGAATGTATGAACAAAAATTATGAAGTTTATGAACAGTTTCCTGAAGTTCATAGTGTTCACGGCATTGCCACGAGAGAAGAAATTTTTATGGCGTAGAAAATGTTGTTGAGAAAAACAGTCTTCAACGGAAAAACTTAAGGTGTGTCAAAATTGATGATGGTAAAAACATTTGTGGAGAAAACACAAGTGTCATTGCTATCGTCTCAAAGGCGATAGAAAATGTCGGTGGATCGAAACCATTAATCGCACTTTCCATCATTCAGCAACAGTTCCTGTGTGGAAAATGCTTCGATATATCAGAAGTCTTAAAGACACTCATATCAGCTGTATTCTTCTGTAATTTCTTCCATCAAGGCCGCTTCCATTACCGGGGTGACGGAGCCGTATATCATGAGACAGACGTCGTCCGGTGCTGTCGGATCAGGGGTCTGAGCGGAATAGAGTTGGGAATAATGATTGCAGAACGCTGTGTTTATGTCTTTTTGCGTGGTGAGGTGACGACCGTCCTCCGTGTCGATGAAGCGTGTCAGCACTCGTTGGCGTCGTTTACGTTCACGAAGGACGTGGAACATTGACGGTCGTTCGCTCGGTATCCGATCCTGCGTCCTCGAGCGGATGACCACGCCCTCTAGGTGGCGTTGCATATGAGCGATGATCTGAGCCTTAGCACGGTGGACCGCCGTTTGCCGTTCCGAAGACGGTGCCATGGCATCGCAGTCGCGCAGTACCCTGAAGTAAAAGTCTAGTGTATGTCTACGCCAAGGAGCGTGGTCGCGACCGTAGGTTATCAACGTTCGCCTCAGTGATGGTTTGGCGCAGTCCAACCACCAGCGGATCGTCGTGGGATTTGCACGTAGGCGATTTTCTCACGAATGCCACGTATCCTCAACGGCTTGGCGGCAATCTGGGCACGCCAGGTGAGCGGTGTTTAATTTCCACGGGCTGTGGCGTCTCCATACTTGTTGCCACCGCAGGGTGACGGCACAAATGTAAGCTAAGTGGTCCGAGAAGGCTGCAGGCCACAGTTCCGCATCCTGTGTTCCAGCGGCGAGAGAGCGTGAGACATAAATCCGTCGGTGGCCGTGAAGATGTTCCCATGTGTCCACCATCTGCAGGTCTCGAATTAGCGTCTCGAGTTCCGGGCACGGATTATGTCGTGGGAGTTGGTTCTCCGGGCGCCAGTACGCAATTGTAGTCACCTCCAAACACCAGATGGTCGTGGCGGCCATGGAAGAGCGGGGCGACGTCTTCTGCAAAGAATCGTGAACGTTCGCGACGATTGTCCGTCCCGGAAGGTGCGTAGATATTGATAAGGCGGACACCCAGTACTGTGAGTGCGATTCCTCTTGCCCCAGGCAGAAACAGGATATCGTCCGCCACTATCCCTTCTCGAAGAAGTACAGCGACACCGCTGCCTGTAGGGGAAGCTGGAGAGACGCAAGCATCGTAACCGTACATGCCTGGGAAGTCGTCGACGTACACTTCCTGGAGAAGGGCTATATCGATGGAAGCATAGTTCAACATATCCTGAAGCAAGGATAACTTAGCGCGCGTCCTTAAAGTGCTGATGTTTATAGTTGCAACGCGATAAGTTTGAGGTCTATCCATAGCACCCGTGTTGGCCATCAATATCCCTGTAAGGCTGTCTCGTCACTATATCTGACGGCGGAAAAGGATCAACATTGGTGGGGTAAATTTCCCCGAGTGTCGTCCGACACGATGGGCAAGGAGTTTTCCTCACAGTCGTCCGCCCAGTCGCCATGAAATACCATCGGCTGTTGGTGGCTGTTAGTGGCTGCTGCGGCACTCGGCGCTGACTCCATTGGCTCTACGGGCTGGGAATCGGCAGTGGCTGTCTGCTTGTGATCCTGCTGTTCTGTGGGGTCAGAGGGGCTGAAGCAGTCACCACGGCGAACTGTTGAATTTGATGTTACAGCGGCCTCTGTACCGCCGGTACCGTCGTCGGAGTGTCCACAGTCCATGTCAGACGATCGCTTGTGTTTTCACGGGGAACGCTGTTTACGGACGTGTGTCTCAGTATCTGAATGTGGGTGGATTTCTTCAGTTGCTCCGGCGTCTGGAAGAAAAGCAGCTGTTGGCACAACCCGTGGGTCAATGTCCGTCTTGGGATCCACGCCTTCTTGCAAGGTCGGTTGGTGATTATCTTCAGGTGGGTGCGCCGTTGTAGAGGCCGGATCCTCTACTGCAGCATCCATCATGGTCTCGCTATCGGGGGCGGCTATCGGACTAATGTTGTCAGCATCAGAAAGGCTTGATGCCCGTGCAACTTCGGCGTAATTGAGAGGAAGGGTCGTCACCGTAGAAGGAGTCATAGATTCACCTGTCGGGATTTGAGTAAGCCGTCGTCGGAGACAATCAGACAGGACGTGCCCCTCTTGGCCTCAACCAGAGCAAGTGCGTGGCTGACCGTCATACATAATGATCGCCCTACATCCGCTGATGACAAGATATGACGGTACATGTTTGGTCAGTGCAATTTTGATGTCGTACCCCGTTAAGAACGGGGTACGTTGTAAAGGTGGTCCATTTTTCGGCCATATGGCTGATCACTCAGCCGTATGGCTGGAAACCCGCGGTGACTATGTCCGGTGGTACTTCGAAAGGGAGTTCGAAGACGCGTGATCGATAGAGACTGCCCCAATATGGCCATTAGAATGTTCGAATTTAAGATCGTTCGCATGTGCGCGCACGATTCTGTTGCACACCTCGTCCTTACTAACTTGACGTAGACAACACTGCTCGTGATAGAGAGATGGATACCAATTATGACTCGCGGTTCAACTTAAACGTCGTAACGTAGAAAACGTTCCACTTCAAAAGCTCGCGGTCGTGCATGATCGGGTTGAAAACGTGATCCTGATGGTGGTTTGTCTGTATGAATGTGCCATGTTGCGTCGGTAGTGGTGGATTCTGAACTAGCGTCAACACAGTAGTAAACAACTACGGGCACTCGCGACCGTGCGGACGGGACGTAAATAAGACATCCCCGCCGCAGCGCTCCGGAAAGCAGACTGTACCTTGGAGCTAGCAACCACATGGGATGCATTTACTTACTTATTAGCCTAGTAGCCACTATGGCAGATAAAGTGCAACATAAGAGACGAGAGTAGTTGTATATCCCGTATGGAACGACTTCCCTTGACTCAAAAGCATTGACTTATATCCTTATGTCACATTTCAAGAGAAAATCATATTATTCTATTGAAATGACACGATAATGTCAAGTGAAAGTAGCAGGATAGTTCTGTGCCATCAAGGAAGTAACCCGACGGTCACACAGTTGCCAAACATATTCTGCGCTGTTGCCAAGTTTCAGTTATACTGCCAGGAAGGATATCAGCTGATGTGTTCTGTCAGTGACCTCGGAAGTGACTACAGCTTCGTCTCATAGTTGCGCGTGGCAAAGGGCCGCAGTATCCTCATTATGTGTCAATGAGTCAGAGCATTTCTGTAACTAGGTTTAGGCGCTAGAGTGTAATTACTTGTAACGCATCGATGCAATGAGTCCAAAATAAATGTCTTAAACTAATAACTGCGAGAATTATTTGCGTTTTACTGTCTTCATCCGACCGAAACCTTGAAAGCGTATTCACCAGACGCGATCACAATTTTTGGAGATTCTCCACTGGCTGAGTTGGCAATGTATGTTTGCTGTACAATATTGTTATTGAGATCACTGTCATTGGCACATCCGCCAGAAGACAGGCGTGGCCTGGCTTTTGTTGCAGCTTTTCTGACGGATATTCTGCCTTTGTTCGAAACGTGAAGACTTAAAGTGAATTCGAACATTCCCTAGGGCGAAAATTTGATGATTCTATTCTTCCAACTCTAACATTCAGAAAAGAGTTACAATAAGGAAAAGCGCCTGTGAACCAACAATTAATATTGCAGTGATAATTAGTGGAATCTGACAAATTCCATCCGTCATATGATAATTGGAGAAATCTACTTTTTTCATCCGCACAGCACTGCAGTATGAACTCAAGGGTTTCATAGGACTCCTATACATAATTTCGTTGTGATCGTTTTCAATGACAGTAGGGGGGGGGGAGCAAAAACATCTAACTTGAAACGTACTTTTCCAGGGGGAATTGAATCTTTGGCTACAGTTGCAGTAGCACGTCCAGTGAGGTATCAAGAATATGAGCAATCACTCATTACTGTAGTATAGGCTAGGGCAGAAAGAAGCAGGTTTCTGACAAAGTAAACGATGAGAGACACTGTCGCATATTAAAGAGGAATTGTTCAGAAAATTACAACTACACTCCTGGAAATTGAAATAAGAACACCGTGAATTCATTGTCCCAGGAAGGGGAAACTTTATTGACACATTCCTGGGGTCAGATACATTACATGATCACACTGACAGAACCACAGGCACATAGACACAGGCAACAGAGCATGCACAATGTCGGCACTAGTACAGTGTATATCCACCTTTCGCAGCAATTCAGGCTGCTATTCTCCCATGGAGACGATCGTACAGATGCTGGATGTAGTCCTGTGGAACGGCTTGCCATGCCATTTCCACCTGGCGCCTCAGTTGGACCAGCGTTCGTGCTGGACGTGCAGACCGCGTGAGACGACGCTTCATCCAGTCCCAAACATGCTCAATGGGGGACAGATCCGGAGATCTTGCTGGCCAGGGTAGTTGACTTACACCTTCTAGAGCACGTTGGGTGGCACGGGATACATGCGGACGTGCATTGTCCTGTTGGAACAGCAAGTTCCCTTGCCGGTCTAGGAATGGTAGAACGATGGGTTCGATGACGGTTTGGATGTACCGTGCACTATTCAGTGTCCCCTCGGCGATCACCAGTGGTGTACGGCCAGTGTAGGAGATCGCTCCCCACACCATGATGCCGGGTGTTGGCCCTGTGTGCCTCGGTCGTATGCTGTCCTGATTGTGGCGCTCACCTGCACGGCGCCAAACACGCATACGACCATCATTGGCACCAAGGCAGAAGCGACTCTCATCGCTGAAGACGACACGTCTCCATTCGTCCCTCCATTCACGCCTGTCGCGACACCACTGGAGGCGGGCTGCACGATGTTGGGGCGTGAGCGGAAGACGGCCTAACGGTGTGCGGGACCGTAGCCCAGCTTCATGGAGACGGTTGCGAATGGTCCTCGCCGATACCCCAGGAGCAACAGTGTCCCTAATTTGCTGGGAAGTGGCGGTGCGGCCCCCTACGGCACTGCGTAGGATCCTACGGTCTTGGCATGCATCCGTGCGTCGCTGCGGTCCGGTCCCAGGTCGACGGGCACGTGCACCTTCCGCCGACCACTGGCGACAACATCGATGTACTGTGGAGACCTCACGCCCCACGTGTTGAGCAGTTCGGCGGTACGTCCACCCGGCCTCCCGCATGCCCACTATACGCCCTCGCTCAAAGTCCGTCAATTGCACATACGGTTCACGTCCACGCTGTCGCGGCATGCTACCAGTGTTAAAGACTGCGATGGAGCTCCGTATGCCACGGCAAACTGGCTGACACTGACGGCGGCGGTGCAGAAATGCTGCGCAGCTAGCGCCATTCGACGGCCAACACCGCGGTTCCTGGTGTGTCCGCTGTGCCGTGCGTGTGATCATTGCTTGTACAGCCCTCTCGCAGTGTCCGGAGCAAGTATGGTGGGTCTGACACACCGGTGTCAATGTGTTCTTTTTTCCATTTCCAGGAGTGTATATCTAATGAAATGAGTAGGTTGATGCAGCTCCTGTCCGGCACTATCATGAGTTGCCAAACATTTTCCAAATAGCACTTCAGATAAAAACGTATGTGTGTGTGTCTGTTCTTTCGGACATTTACGAAAGAACAGACCCTACGAGTCGAAATAGACAGCCTTGTTAATTAATTAAATATCGGACAGATGTCCAGGCCGTCATTGGCGTTAAAGTAGAACAACGGCGTGATATGAAAATTTGTTTCTGAGCAGGTTGTAACCCGGATAAGTAGTGTCTTTTCTTTCAGATATGTCCGAAAGAACAGACACCACACATATATTCATATTCAGGGTGTTTCAGGAGGAACAGTAGATATTTTAGCAGGTGGTAGTACTGACGAATTGCATAAAAAATTCCAAATAAATGCGTCCACTTTTTATTGAGTACAGAGATACTGGTGTTAGTACATAACCCTAAAAAACTCAAAGGAAAGGCAAATGAGGACGCTGATTTTCTAAAGTTCCCCCACCAACTTCAATGCACATTTGACTTCAATTGATTACACCATGTGTTGCTCTTCTGAGGACGTCTTTGCGTTCTTTTATGAGAGCTGCACAATTCATAATCCGAACGATCAAATTGGCTCTTGGGTTTACTCTTTCTTTGTAGACTTTGCCTTTAACCATTCCTGCAGGCAAAAATCCAAAGAGATAAGGTCTGGGGACCTTGGCGGCCAAGAAAAGTGCCCATGTCTATTGATCCAACTTCCGGCTAATGTTAGGCTTGGATACTTTGTCACCTGGCGTCCACAATGTGCTGGAGCCCCGTCATGCTGGAGGGACATACGCATTCTTGTAGCCAAATGAACCTTTTCCAATAATGGTGGAAGTTCAGTTTGAAGGAAGTAGATAACTGGGTCTAGGGGTAGCGTCTTTGATTCATAATCAAAACGTCTTCTGTCCCGGGTTCGATCCCCGCCACTGCCTAAATTTTGATAAATAATCAGCATTGGCGGCCGAAGACTTCCGGCATAAGAAGTCAGCCTCATTCTGCCAACGGCCTTGTCAAAGAGGGCGGAGGAGCGGATAGAGGTTCAGGGCACTCTCTTGTCCTAGGGGTGGAAATTGCCCTTAAAGGCGGAAGAATGAGCAATGATCAACGACACGAGGCTGCAGAAGGCAATGGAAACCACTGCATTAAAGACACGTAACGTGTATCCACAGGACATGTGGCCTGTAATTGAAGAAGTGTCATGATGATCTCTCCATTGGCAAAAGATTCTGGAATAGTCCCCCATTCGGATCTCCGGGAGGGGACTGCCAAGTGGGAGGTTACCATGAGAAAAAGAATGAATAATCAACAAATGGATAACGTTATACGAGTCGGGGCGTGGTATGTCAGAAGCTTGAACGTGGTAGGGAAACTAGAAAATCTGAAAAGGGAAATGCAAAGGCTCAATCTAGGTACAGTAGGGGTCAGTGAAGTGAAGTGGAAGGAAGACAAGGATTTGTGGTCAGATGAATATCGGGTAATATCAACAGCAGCAGAAAATGGTATAACAGGTGTAGGATTCGTTATGAATAGGAAGGTAGGGCAGAGGGTGTGTTACTGTGAACAGTTCAGTGACCGGGTTGTTCTAATCTGAATCGACAGCAGACCAACACCAACAACGATAGTTCAGGTATACATGCCGACGTCGCAAGCTGAAGATGAACAGATAGAGAAAGTGTATGAGGATATTGAAAGGGTAATGCAGTATGTAAAGGAGGACGAAAATCTAATAGTCATGGGCGACTGGAATGCAGTTGTAGGGGAAGAAGTAGAAGAAAAGGTTACAGGATAATATGGGCTTGGGACGAGGAATGAAAGAGGAGAAAGACTAATTGAGTTCTGTAACAAGTTTCAGCTAGTAATAGCGAATACCCTGTTCAAGAGTCACAAGAGGATGAGGTATACTTGGAAAAGGCCAGGAGATACGGGAAGATTTCAATTAGATTACATCATGGTCAGACAGAGATTACGAAATCAGATACTGGATTGTAAGGCGTACCAAGGAGCAGATATAGACTCAGATCACAATATAGTAGTGATGAAGAGTAGGCTGAAGTTAAAGACATTAGTCAGGAAGAATCAATACGCAAAGAAGTGGGGTACGGAAGTACTAAGGAATGACGAGATACGTTTGAAGTTCTCTAACGCTATAGATACATCAATAAGGAATAGCGCAGTAGGCAGTACAGTTGAAGAGGAATGGACATCTCTAAAAAGGGCCATCACAGGAGGTGGGAAGCAAAACATAGATACAAAGAAGGTAGCTGCGAAGAAACCATGGGTAACAGAAGAAATACTTCAGTTTATTGATGAAAGAAGTAAGTACAAACATGTTCCGGGAAAATCAGAAATACATAAATACAAGTCGCTGATGAATGAAATAAGTAGGAAGTGCAGGGAAGCTAAGACGAAATGGCAGCAGGAAAAATGTGAAGACATCGAAAAAGATATGATTGTCGGAAGGACAGACTCAGCATACAGGAAAGTCAAAACAACCTTCGGTGGCATTAAAAGCAACGGTGGTAACATTAAGAGTGCAACGGGAGTTAAGCTGTTAAAAGCAGAGGAGCGAGCAGATAGGTGGAAAGAATACATTGAAAGCCTCTATGAGGGTGAAGATTTGTCTGATGTGATAGAAGAAGAAACAGGAGTCGATTTAGAAGAGATAGGGGATCCAGTATTAGAATCGGAATTTAAAAGAGCTTTTGAGGACTTACGGTCAAATAAGGCGGAAGGGGTAGATTACATTCCATCAGAATCTCTAAAATCATTGGGGGAAGTGGCAACAAAACGACTATTCATGTTGGTGTGTAGAATATATGATTCTGGCGACATACCATCTGACTTTCGGAAAAGCATCATCCACACAATTCCGAAGACTGCAAGAGTTGACAAGTGCGAGAATTATCGCACAATCAGCTTTACAGCTCATGAATCGAAGCTGCTTACAAGAATAATATACAGAAGAATGGAGAAGAAAATTGAGAAAGCGCTAGGTGACGATCAGTTTGGCTTTAGGAAAAGTAAAGGGACGAGAGAGGCAATTCTGACGTTACGGCTAATAATGGAAGCAAGGCTAAAGAAAAATCAAGACACTTTCGTAGGATTTGTCGACCTGGAAAAAGCGTTCGACAATATAAAATGGTGCAAGCTGTTCGAGATTCTGAAAAAAGTAGGGGTAAGCTATAGAGAGAGACGGGTCATATACAATATGTACAACAACCAAGAGTGGGCGATCAAGAACGAAGTGCTCCTATTAAGAAGGGTGTAAGACAAGGCTGTAGCCTTTCGCCCCTACTCTTCAATCTGTACATCGAGGAAGCAATTATGGAAATAAAAGAAAGGTTCAGGAGTGGAATTAAAATACAAGGTGAAAGGATATCAATGATACGATTCGCTGATGACATTGCTATCATTATTGAAAGTGAAGAAGAATTAAATGATCTGCTGAACGGAATGAACAGTCTAATGAGTACACAATATGGTTTGGGAGTAAATCGGAGAAAGATGAAGGTAATGAGAAGTAATAGAAATGAGAACAGAGAGAAACTTAACATCAGGATTGATGGTCACGAAGTCAATGAAGTTACGGAATTCTGCTACCTAGGCAGTAAAATAGCCAATGACGGGCGGAGCAAGGAGGACATCAAAAGCGGACTCGCTACGGCAAAAAAGGCATTTCTGCCCAAGAGAAGTCTACTACTATCAAATACCGGCCTTAATTTGAGGAAGAAATTTCTGAGGATGTACGTCTGGAGTACAGCATTGTATGGTAGTGAAACATGGACTGTGGGAAAACCAGAACAGAAGAGAATCGAAGCATTTGAGATGTGGTGCTATAGACGAATGTTGAAAATTAGGTGGACTGATAAGGTAAGAAATGAGGAGGTTCTACGCAGAATCGGAGAGGAAAGGAAAATGTGTAAAGCACTGATAAGGAGAAGGGACAGGATGATAGGACATCTGCTAAGATATGAGGGAATGACTTCCATGGTACTAGAGGGAGCTGTAGAGGGCAAAAACTGTAGATCAAGACAGAGATTGGAATACGTCAAGCAAATAATGGAGGACGTAGGTTGAAAGTGCTATTCTGAGATGAAGAGGTTAGCACAGGAAAGGAATTCGTGGCGGGCCGCATCAAGCCAGTCAGTAGACTGATGACCAAAGAAAATAAAAAAGGACCTACATACGAAACGAAAATGCGTTGAACCCAGCTATACGTACTCAATAAAAATTGGACACATGTTATACGTCATTTTTTCTGCAATTTGTCTATACTACCACCTCCTACTATGTTTAATATTCCTCCTGAAACATCCTGAATAATTATTCAGGTCTCTACGGGTCATCGAAAGTTTTCAGTGCTAGACGCACGTCATCATCCGAACCCTCGCGGGAATGCAGTATGGCCGCGAGCGAGTCGAATAATGGACGGTGGTGGGGAGTGGGGAGGAGGGGGGAGGAACCGCGCATGTGGTTTGCAGCAAAGATGGGAATTCGCGTCTGACGAGGAGCATGCGTAGATACGTGCTGCAGAGAGGTTGGCTGCTGTGTCCCGATAGTGCCCACCGTCGTAGGTTCGAGTAAGTTAGTTTAAGTTGGATTAAGTAATGAGTTAAGCTTAGGGACCGATGACCTAAGCACCTTAGTCCCATAAGATCTTACCACAAATCTACAAAATTTTGAATCCGAAATACTACATCTGGGCTCTTACAATAGTGCAATAGGTGCGCACTGGTTAGATGTAACTGAGGAGAGACTCCAACTCGGATTGTGGTTAAGGGCGTATCCCAAGCTCATGGCTACGATCAATTGGGAGCGGAAACTTAATGTAATCGGAGCCTTGTTGAAGGACCATGACATGCGATCGTTAGATCGACTGCAGAAAGTTCAGTTTATAAATACATACAAACTTTGCAAAATATATCATGTCGCAGCAGTCTTACCGATACCGTAGGTTACCGCACGTAAAATACTAGCTGCAGCGTGTTGGTATATGCGGAAACAAAATATCTTGAAAGTATCCTTCAACATGGCGACTTTGCAGGGGCAAAGCGGAGGACTTGGAATTAAAGACGTTAAATCTAGATGTGACGCGCTGTTTCTAACTCGTGCTTTTAAACTAATACATGCCACTAAGACAGGCATCACGAAACTTCTGTTCTCGTTAGATCCTGGGGATAGGAACGCTCCTGTTAATGTAGCATATTTAGATGCCAGCCTACATTACGTCCGAAAGTACTACGTCGATTGCAGCTGTATAAGTCTTCTACCAGCACAAACCAACACTAGAACCCTCTATGATTGTATTAGCAGACATGGTCTTCACAACCCAGTTCAGGTGAATTAACGCACTAAGAACTGGATGAACGTCTGGAAAAATATCAACAGTAAAATTCAACCAACTAGAGTCAGTGCCGTATGGTACGACGTTGTAAACGAAACCATACCCACAGCGGAACGGTAATAGAAAATCAAATTGAGACCATCTCCATACTGCGACGAATGTCGGCTTGTAGAAACTGTAGCGCACATGTTCTTTTGTGAAAATAAAATCAGAAAATTTGGAACTGCAGTAGGAAGAAATTAGCACTATCAACAGAACCGCAGAAAGTCTTATACCGGTAACTGAGCTTTACAACCCGACTGGAAATGTTACCCGTCCGCAAAGAATAAAAGTTTTTCGTGGCTTCTGGGACAGTTCGTGTTTTACGTGTTAACAAACAAAACTTCGAACTTAAAAGAGTACATGTTTTATATTGCAGAAGAACATTTTAAGCTGAAGAAGAATAACAAATGTATGTGGGCTACAAAGACGTGGGCCGCGCGGGATTAGCCGAGCGGTCTCAGGCGCTGCTTTCATGGACTGTGCGGCTGGTCCGGGCGGAGGTTCGAGTCCCCCCTCGGGCATGGGTGTGTGTGTTTGTCCTTAGGATAATTTAGGTTCAGTAGTGTGTAAGCTTAGGGACTGATGACCTTCGGAGTTAAGTTCCATAAGATTTCACACACATCTGAACATTTTTGAACAAAGATGTGGACAGTTTTATTGATTGGAAGCAAAATACTATTTTTACACTCTTTTTATTCCTGGAATCTTCTTTTACACTGGTTCTGTCAGAACTGTTGTAATTAGGCAAAACCCCTCCGGCTCCGAAATTTCTTTCATTTGTTGAAAAATATATGGCTTCCTTACACATCTCATATACATCCAGCGGATAATATCTTAAATTGTGAACATGTTTCTGAATGAATGTTTGTCATGTATTTTTCCGTCACTCTTTTGACTGTTATACGTTATGTTCTACATGGAACGCACGCCATTGGAGGCACCAATCTGTAATTTATTTTACCTTAATTACTATTTAAATTTTGTTTATGGCACATATGGGAACAAACATGGAATACATGTGAATAATGCAGCTACTCAGTGACAGGTATGGGGGAGGCATTGTGACCAGTCCTTGGATCTTCGACCCCTGCCCTCTTTGCCTCCACCTACCTGGTGCTGAAACTCTTCTCAAACTGTTTTTTTTAAAAAATAATGCAATGGTCAACGCGTCTGTCTAGTAAGAAGGAGGTCCAGGTTCGAAGCCCGGTCGGTCACAAATTTTCATCTGCCGTCGTTGCTGTATTTCAACGCACTGCAACAGTGTGGACGTCGGTCCTTCGATATTTAAGATGCAATTGTTTTTTTGAGACAGTAGAGGTGATTTGCGAACATTTGTCTTACCATCAATGTAACACGACATCACCGGCATCCAACCCTTAGTCATTGCTTTGTGACGGCGATAACCCATGTCGTAGAGATGCGAATCAGATTGTAGCGCATATTTAGTCAAATAACAAATGGTCAGTACACAAGTATTTACGAACAGTAAAGCAGGATTGCAGCGAACTGATCACTTAACGAAGTGCAACATAGAGTACCTATGTAATGAGTCATTCCAGATGCATAGCTGGGGATAATATTTGTTAAGCAATTCACTGCAGAATTAATGTAATATCCGCACGATGATCTCTGTAGTCATACTGTATAATTATGAGCTCGCGAATGGAGTACTATGTACGTTAAATCGGATTACTCAGGCTGATACCAAATAAAGAGAAACGACGACACCACCACACTATCTTTACTTAAGTAAGTACTCACCGCTAAATTATGTGCGCCACCAATAACGTTACTGTAAGCAGTTTGACAACAACACCACCACAGCTACTGACGACCTGTACCATTATCAACATACGCAGTGATTACAAGTTGCTGATGTTTGTCAAGAATAGCGTCAAGCTCCTCATGAACGTGAAGTTCCATTTGCATTACGACTAGGACGGAGAGAATCCTAAAGAATAGTAATAGGTCACCCAGCGAAGAGAAGAATCGACGTGTACTCTCAAGTTCTTGCAGTTTGATATTAAAGCAGTTCCCAATAGTTTCACAATAACGGGTTCATTTGGCTATGGGAGTACTCATATGGAAATCATCAAAGTGTAATTGCTAGAACGCTCAACTACCTCAATAACACGTCATTCTGGATTGAATAAGACTCGGAAAGTGACGTTAATTACGTTTCCGTCCATCTCCTGACGTCTTACTGAATGAAGTCTGAAGTGCACGCAGAGTTGTGTTGCCTACCGCATGGATTCTGTGAAGTGTTGTGGCAGTTGGCAGTCATTGCTGAATACAGACTTGTGCAAATATCCTCACTGCTGTAGGGGAACTAGTCTTTGCTGCATTTTTCCCATTCTGTAATTAGCACAATAACATAAGGCTTATTCTGCAAAAGAACTTGATGCCCACAAGTCCTTAAATAAGAGTCTCCCAACGGTAGTAACGAATGAAAGAAAACATACTGTTAGACAAAAGAATGGACAGCTCCCTGGTTTTTGCTTTGCCGATAGCGCCTACGATAAGAATCTGCTTCAGAATCCTAAACTGTTTGTTTTTTACTTCATACTAAAACAAAACCTATGATATGAGAAGGGGAAATGACTTATATGCTTCTCAGGAAATTAAATTTTTCGTGTTTATTGTCTCACTTAATACTAAAACAATGGCGCTGATATGAGAAGAGGAAATGAAATATACGCTTCCAAGACATGACATTTCCATGTGTGCTACTACTGAGTGCATCAAAGCTTTGCAGTTGGTTTTTGCGTCTCAGATAAATTATGGTATCATCTCATATTACTTTGTGAGAAAGGTCCCAAATTTTGGGATTCAAATAGAGTGGACATTTCATCACTGGTAAGTATTCTGATGACTAATAACATGATAAACACTGCAATTCCTCCATGGCACATGTGAGTAGAGTCTCACGTTTGTTACTATAAGAACATGGAGGTAGTGATGTCCGCTCGCTGCAGTCAGAGCCAAGGTGATTTCTTTCTGTTTATAGCGAAGTGTCTGCTGCAGTGTCCACGCTCAGCAAACATAAACAAATTGGGCGACATTGGGCACTGCTAGTCGCTGCACTTACGAGCCGCAACAACAAGAGCGCACGGTCTCTCCTAACGATATTATGGAGTTGATACATCTCACTAACTTAACGTAATATGCAGGACGTGAGTTGGGTAAAAATTCAGCTTGTAACTTCCCATAGAATTAATATACTTTACAGTCATATTTGATGCAATATTTATTGTTGGTTGTCTCTCTAATGTTAATAGTATTTATTCTGATTGTGCGCGAAGACGAAAACACACACACACACACACACACACACACACACACACACACACACAACAGTCATTGATTCAAGTGGGGGTGACGACTACTGTGTGTTGAACAACACGTGCTCCAATCAATTTCTCAGTTGGCGTCGAGTGGATGAGATTTTTCAATTACTTTGCATTGCAAGAATTGTAAGGAGGAGACCGAAAGTAAATGGACTTGTATGCTAAAGAGCTGCGACAAAGCAAAGCTTGTCCGATTATCAGATACTCTCTATCTGGTAGATGTTCGGTGATCGTGGAACAAAGGGCAACAGATTTATCCTCTCTTGGCCCTGAAGCCAATCTTGCACTGCTCTGCTATGATGGATGGGGCTCTGCTTCTCTAAATAAATTGTTATCTCGTTACTTCGTATATTTATATTCAAGTAACGTATTTGTAATAAGCACATTATATTAGTATTTTCCATAGTGTTTAAGAATTCAGGCCCTGTCATAGCTAAGTGATCCAGATTCAACAGTCCGATTAAAAATGTGGTTTACCCAGTCTATCGTGTGACGAGAACCGTAGTCGGATATCCACATTAAGACTGACTGGTTGAATACGATTAGAACGACCTGGTATCGAAATGAAATTACAGAAATCGGATAACATGAACGTGTGTATTGCAACAATGCTGGGCACATAACTCCTTTGACGGATTAATATTTAGCTACTGTCTAAGAAAAAGAGAAAGAAATGTCTACAAGCAGCAATGTAACGTAATTATAACCCTCATTTATGTGATGGAAGTATTGAATCGAACAATGCACATATACTTCAGTGGTGGGAAGATACACCATATCGGATTTGCTGAAACATAATGATAATAATATTAATAATCCCGTGTGGTGGACAGGGGATGCGACGAAATCAAATACTTGGGGTGAACCAAATACTAACACAATTCTGAACGGCTTCTCAATCCGTTGAACACAAAATCCAGACACGTCGGGAGTGAAAATCGCCGGTACTCTGGTCACCGTCTGTTAGCTCAATCAGCTCGGCTGAAAATATTTTCTTCCATAGGCTTCAGCACCCTCTGGTCCTGTTTGGTATTGATATCACCCAGGACAAGCCAATGGACCACAAGCAAACATGAACTGTGTAGGCAAAGTCACACTTAGCCCAGGTGGTACACAAACCGCCCGTTGAAAGGCGGCAGCTGGATTTTAGGAATCTGGGGAGTCTAGGCTAGCACGGCAGAGAATATCGGAGATCTCTGGTAAATTTCCCTACAGGCAGAAAACATGCAATTGAAAACTAAACATCGATACATTGAACCAAACACGAAAAGAAAATGATCTCACATAAACAATCGACCGACATAAAAGTCTCATCCTTGCTCTTCAAGGATCACGACTAACTGACAATGAAACCTTGCATTACGGGAACCATCGCATCTTCAAGAGCAAAACACAACAAAAGGTAGCAATATGAGCACCAATCATCGGTATGGCATTTCTCGAACACAGACCTATCATCAAATCAGTCAAAGAAATCACACCAATCAACAATCGACTTATGACTATGCTCATTCTGAGGACCAGTAAAAAATATACACTCATCAATGCGCATGCCCCCACCAAATTCGAAAATAAGAGAAACACCGAAATGGTCAAATACTCTATAACACACTCGAAAAAACTATGAGCAAAATTCACCGAGATAACGTGAAAATACTAATGGGAGACTTTAACTCTCTATTTGGGACAGAAAAAGCCTATAGAAAAATCCTTGGTACAAATTCAACACATCAAAACTCTTACCCCAACGGCACACGTCTGACTGACATTCGCCAACAATTCAACCTCAGAATGATGTCTACCCACTTTAGGAGAAAACCCGTTCTCAGGTAACATGCTTTGGTACCAGGTGCAAGGTGCTTTCGTTCACCTTTCGAGACTCGCTGAAAGCCAGATATTTAATGATGTAGTAGCAGAGCTACAAGCAGGCAGATACAAATTCAATAAGGTAATCGTACAACAACGTTCCAGCAAAATTCGTGTTGCTACTTCTAGTACCTCTTAGTGTCAGAGAGAAAACCTTAAGTTAGTGCAAAATTCATAATGCCACTTTTGTTTTCAGCCGACATATTTTTTGTTGTGAATACATAATTTTATCTATGAACTGCCACATTTTCATAATACTTGCGAATGGTACAGGAAATGAAGTAACTACTGAGTTTTTCGATGTCAGAAGTCGGTGATATCCTACTAATTAGTGTGAAAATGGGCTCAATCGTCTTACAGATACTTAATGCTTTATTAAAATAGACTGCCGTCGTGATGTTTCTGTAGTAAGCTGAATTTAATTTGTGTTAGTACGGTGAATACCTTAATTGCGTTTTCCATTAGTTTACTGAACGCAATAGTAATAATGTAAGAGAAATCCATCTGCAACAGAATTTCTTTTCAAGATTTCTAAAACGATCTGACAGTGCTACAGTAGTCTAAAAGTCCCACTCCCATGGAAACCTACTGCTTCTAACGATGTCATGAAATCAGTGTAGAGTGTAGTTTGAAGAGAATTTTCGTCTAGAAACGAATTGCCTTGACGGTTGATCGATCAAGAGCGGGAAACGTAAAATCCTACGAGTATATGACGAGAGGGACAACTGCTTGAGAGAGGACTTCTCTATCAATACAAGTGCCTGAGAGACGACTTTCCGATAAATGTCCTGGATGGTTTTGTTTCTCAAATCAACAGAGTGCGTTATTATGAAGTACCACAGGTGATGTAGTTTTGTCCGTCGATTTTCTTACACTGCGACCGAAAGCTGTCTCAGTTGTTGGCAACAAATTCCTGCTGTGATGCACACACCCCTTGCGGCACAATTCGTAGCCCTAAACACATTTTTGCAGGTATCCTATGTAAACTATTATGTTCACACTACCCTTTACTCGAGTTTATGTCTTTTGGTGGGGCTCATCCTTTCATTTCTTCTTGGGAAGTTAACGATAAAGCGACCATAACCCGTCACCAGTAATAGTACTGCATAGGAATGCTGAATGAGCGTACTGATGACGTTCAACAATAGTGACTCCGTTGGTTTTTCTTGTTTCGAATTAAACCAAGCAGTACCCCTACACCAGACTTCCGAACATTCCCTGTTGGATGCAAATGTCGAATGATGGTTAAGTGGTAATCCATAACATATATATGTAGTCGAGACTTCCTTAATGTGGAAAATCATTCATACCAGAATGATCTTTGTTGAAACAAGAATATCTTTTTCTGGCGTATTTTCCCCAAAAGCAGTCGCTCCACACTCAGTTCAAAGCTTTATAGCCGCCTCCTCTGTATTCACCCCTCTGTTATACCAAAAGTAAATATTGTGTTGCTGATGTTACACCTTTTTCCGTTTGCGACTTAATTTTCACAATGCTTAACCGTAGCTCATGATTTTCAGGTATGCAAAATCCATTCCTTAACTGTAAGATGATAACTGCAGCTTCAAATTGAAAATGACAGTTGACGCATATACTGACAGCGTCGCGCCTCGTTCACCTGAGCGGCGCCGGATTTCAGACGGCGGGTGGCGTCTGGCCGGTGGCCGAAGCCGCTGCAGTGCGAGGAAACGCTCGGGCGTGAGCTGCTCTGATCGTGACGCAGCCATGAGCTGTCCTGCGGAATTGTTTCTGGAAGTTTTTAATGTTATTGGAGGGTAGAATGTCAAGCGAATTATGTTCGATGTTCAGTCAGACTCATAACATTAGACGAGGGCCGAAATCTGGCAAAAAAAGAAAGAAAAGTACAGTAGGACGCGAACAGGCGACCGTAAGTTTAGAATGCACTACGATTCCCACTAGACCACGTGCTCACACAATCCGACAACATCTCGGAAGTAGACAACACTTCCTCTTAACACTTCTACATCTTACAATGTTGCCAGATAGTCCTGTTGGCCGGACTTATAGTTGGCAGAGGTGGTCAGTATTATTGGCCACCTTTGAGAAAGATTCGGACTTAGTCTCTGTGGCGGCCGACCAGCGGTCAGTTTTTATGTCTGAGACTGTACATCGTTGTTTCTTTTGAAGTGTAGTGAAATATTTACAAAATCCTTCAGGCGCGAGTATATAATCTGTGTAAAAGGAATCACAATGTTCACCTCCTTAAACAGATGTCTAAAGGTGATCATGGGTGAGAAATACATATTATTCTTACAGCACGGTTTTTGAGCAATGAAGAGTTTCTTTTTTTAAAGATGACTTAGCACAGAACATTATTCCATATGACGTTATTGAATGAAAACACGGAGAATACGACGAGTTACTGATTGGTCTCCGCAAGGCCTGCAACATTTATAATTGCAGAAGTGGCTGAACTAAACATTTTTAAGGAGTTCCAAAATGTGCTTTTTCCAGTTTTTATTCTCATCGCTATACAAATAAAAGCATTTTGAAGTTTTCACCCTATTCATTATTTCCTTACTGTGTATTAGCGTTATCATTAGTGTAGTACCTCTAGATACGCAGAACTCAATATGCTGTGTCTTTTTAAAATGGAGGGTGAGACCATTCGCAGAGGACCAGTCAATGATACCTCTGAAAACATTTGGGTCTTTTTAATATTGACTGCGAGACAACTCGCAGAAAACCAGTCAATGATACTTTTAAAAATATTATTTACATTTGTTCTGTTTCTGTATGTATGTTTGGACTGATTTTAGCGCCGGTGTCGTATGCACCCAGAACTAATTCTGTTTGTTGTATATTAGACCAAAGATCGCTTAAATATGTGTGGAACAATAGCAGACCCAAGTCTGATTATTGGTTATTTATGCCCCTGGACTATAATTCTTGAATTATTAAGTACAACATTCTGCATTTACTTGACTAGATATGACGTTATCCATTGGTTGGCTGTACAATCAGTCTCACAAAATTACAATTTATCCAGGAGAATATTGTGATTGATTCAGTCAGACTCCTTAAGTAGGTTTCAGGAAATACCAAACAATGCTACTTCATAATTTAATCGTTGTAAAATGTGGCGAATTAACATGTAAATGTCTTTCTCAATAGAGCACCTCTTTTAAAACCCTAACTGTGATTTTCTGAGGATATTTTCATTACTAAGGTGAAATATTATTCTAGGATAAATCACCTTCTCAGATATTTTTCCAAATGATGCCCGCAGTGAAACAGGTCTATAGCTGAGTTAGTGATGTATTTCATAGTCAGAATAAGACCAGATTAATTAAATGGAAACAAGTATGTAGCACAGTGGAAGGAGGAGAGTCAGGTAGTATCAGAGACTCTATAGGAGGCAATGAGTTCCGATACCGTATTGGTTATTTCAGGTTTTAGAAAATGGTTCATAGTCTCTTACGATGCTTGTAATGGTCAGTCGTGTGTATTTAGTGTCAAATGCTTGATGGGCAGAGGCAGTTAAATAATGCGTAACGTAACCACTCAATAACCGAAGTGTTAACGGTCATATGCGATATTGTACACTTCTCTTGCGTTCATGACTGGTAGAAGAGTTAAAGTTTAGGCTGATCATGAGTTACTGAAATGGTTGTTTGGTATAACAGACTCATCTAGTCTTTATAATGGATGACTGTATTCGGTACACAACAGGCTCCTGAGCATGATGCTTCAGATCGTGGCGACCTACTATCAACAGATAGGCGAAATGGTTTTTGTGATGAACAGGAAGCGTGGAATGGTAAAATATGTCAAAGACTGTGTACCATGTGCTCAGAGAGTGGATGCTTTACACCAGAATATCCCTTCGCAGAGGTTACCTGAGACGTCGAAGTCATTTTAAATGCTTTGCTAACCATAGCCTGAACACCTGTAAAGAATACGTATGTGCATACGATCATCAATGTTTCTCATGGTATCAAGTGATGATAGCAATTCGGCATCAAAAGACCAGTACTGTAGCACAAGTATTTATTAACAATTGGACACTGAAAATTGGAGTGCCTGATACCTTAGTTATAGACCAGGGTACGAACTTAGTTTCGGTACCTACAACCAGCTGTGCCGTGTGTTGCCTATTCTGAAGTTACGAACGAGCCCTTTCTACCCACAAACAATAAGTAGGATGGAGCGTGAGCCAAAGGCCATTTCTAAACTACTAAGCTTTTACCTGAATGCCAGACACGACGACTGGGATACCCATTTTGCATATGTAGTTTGCGCGAACAACTTAAAGGTCCATACGGGAACAGTCGTATCACTATTTGAGGTACGGGATGACAATGCCCACTCAATTTGACATTTTGGGGTCCTAAATTACTAGCGAATAGCGAACAAATGAATAAGAGAAGAAACGTACAAAACCCGTACACAGAGGCTCTTGGAACGCCAGGAACAGCGAAATAGGCGCACTCGGAGGCTGCCGCAGCATCATAGAGGGCAGTGTGTGTTAATACTAGCCCCTATATACCAAAGAGAAAGACATATAATTTCTTGACTAAATATCACGAGCCGTACCAGGTCGTGGATATGACCTCAACCGTTAACGGAAAGGTACAGTTTCCTACCAAAACGTACAATGTCTATCCTGTACGTCAGTCTGGATAAACACCTTAAGAGTACTTTGGACGCTTTGACCGACCCGGTAAGACTAAGTGCAGCTGGTAGGAAGGAGAAACCTAATGGTCTATACAGCTTAAAGTACAAGGCATGCCTATGGTCTTACGTCACTGTTGTTACATTATTTGAAATATTGTGTTGGTGTTGGATTTAGTCTTGATATTTGTGTTATGGGTATTTCTTGCATTGTGTTGTTTCCATGATATTTATTGTTTTCATGTCTTTGGCACATGAGTCTCTTCATTGTTGTAGGGTCATTTTCAGGAATTTGTTACTGTTGTTCTTGCTGTTGTCTGCCGTTAGTTACTCGTTACGGGAGGAGGACAGGAGTGATATATAGTTCCTTTCCTCAGTTGGCGACATCGTTATGACATCCTGGATGATGGCAATGCTCCTGTGTTTCCCATACATCATCTGGAGTGGAGCAGAATGCTTAGCTGTCGTTCAAATGTTTGTTTGAGGTATATATTTCTCTAGGCAGTCGGATGCCTTCCTTATGAGACATCAGTGGACATTGAAATCAACACATCAGAGATATGAAATTCGGAGACTGGTAGATTTTGTTTCGGATTGATTTACAGAGGCACATGGAAGAAACGGTTTTTAGGGAGGTGCTGAAGGAGTATCATAAACACAGCAAATTTAGAGCACACTTATCACAGCTACAATATATTGTCCACAACCTGTTGTTTGTAGGAAGAGAACTTGGTTAAATCCGGGAGGTAAATTAATAAAAACGATGTCCGCGATAAGAGATCAGGAGATGTTCCGAAATTAAATGCTGCACTCGGTCATTTTCAGAAGGCGGTGATATCTATGAAGTGTGAGATGCTATGGCTTTCGTCTTGGGATGAGTCTCTGTCTTAGGTGAACACTCACTTGTACGACTGTCATTACACCAACGCGGAATTCACTGCATTGGCCAGAAATATCATTATGGTGTTTCACTCCCCGAATTTACAGCACCTTAATGCCACCCTCAACCCTGAACTTACACACTCATTACACAGATTCATCGATTCACAGAAGGGGAAAATTTCAGTGGAGCGGATGTTACATCATGTCCAAACGATTCAAGAAAATGGTCAACCCATGATTACGTAGTTGACTTTCATCTTCCAATATGTAGTGTCTTTATTAGCTATTTGCATAATTTATTTATGAAATAATCGTAGGAGGGCACAACCTACAGATCAGCCGAGACACCAGTTCCCAGACGAGTGTGTAGCTGTCAATGGCCGTGGGAACGCTTGATAGAACTAGAAGTTCTGTATTTGGTGGTATAAACTTTACATTCAGGATTGTATTGTAGTAAGAACGCACATTGAAAATAAGCTCATGCTGGAAGTGGATAAGGAAGGACCCGTGTGGGACACCTCAGGACTGGATGGATCGGTCCTGGAAGATTCGGGACGAATCTTTCGAAAGAGGGGAGGTGTGTTCCACCCCCAAAAAGTTTGGTGCGCGAGTTGCGAATGTCTTAAACGCGTTATTCCCACAAGCGGCTAGGCAGTACAGGCAAGCCTTCCCGAAGTGTTAATAGTGTAAGCCGTTGGACTGTACGTTAGACATTACGACAAAACATTCTGTCCAGACAGGGTTGCTACACTAGGGACCGGTGAGCCACGTAGAACTTCAATGCCGCATCACAGTATGACCAAGAGTGAGGTAATGTTTTATAAGAGACACTTGCGGGCTACCGAGAAACTCACGCGTTACAAATTTAACTGGGTGTAAGAAGCCGTTCTCGGGGCACAGCGAGCTAGGAAAAGCTGAAAGCCAAGTAACATGAAATAAACATACTCGTCCCCCTATAATAGTACTAACGGACTTGTAGTTGTATGGTTATAAGTGATCGAGCATAGGAGCTCAAAGCATCAAGGAATGCCTCCATTCTGTCTGGTTATTAAACGGATGTGAATGATGACATTTGTGTTTCAGAGAAACCACTACCCACGCTTGGTGATGGAAATATGCTGGCAACGAGGTACACCATGTCTGTGGCGTGACGGCTGCTGGATTTGCGGGAAGTTTCGATGATGCGTGGAGCTTGGGCCCAGCCAGTCTCCACCCCCTGAGCTATTTCAGTCGACGGACTACCAGATGTCTACAGTCTGGCTGGGAGAGATGCGGATTCGCTGTCTCCTAAAACCCTAGGCGTCTTTGGCCACCGGCCGCGCGAGATTAGCCGAGCGGTCGACGGCGCTGAATTCGTGGACTGTGTGGTTGCTCCTGGCGGAAGTTCGAGCCCTCCCTCAGGCATGGGTATGTGTGTTTGTCATTAGGATAATTTAGGTTAATTAGTGTGTAAACTTAGGGACTCATGACCTTAGCAGTTAAGTGCCATAATATTTCATACATATTTGAACATTTGACCACCGTCTTTGTCTGTCTGTGGCGGGTGTCTAGGGCACCGCTGGTCGTCATGAGGACATCTACCGTCAGCTGTCACACCCAAGCGCACGAGTGGGGACAACGAGTACACGGGGGCTGTTTACCCGACATACTTCGGAGGGTCTGGACAGCCAGCGCTCATCTTTGTCGTTGGCGGCAGCCACGGCGGCCCAGGTTAACAGCCGCCACCGCATTCCGCGGTGGGCTGAGCTTTCAAGCACAAAGTGCGGCCCTGAGGCTAGATGGAGTGCTGTGTGTGGCTACTTCAACAGACCTGTGTCAGTGCTATGATTGTTTCACTGTAAGTTCGGATTTGAATCTGCCCGCTCCTTCACCATTTCTCTCACCCGTCCTGTTGCATAGCGACGCGCAATAGGTCGGGTCATTACAGTACAAAGATCACTGTTTCCCTTGTGCTGATGAGGAAGTTTCTCTTTTACCTTTTTGACGTATATTGCAGCATGCAGCATTATGTTTGTTTTTGTGGTCTTGATTCTTGTTACATATAACAATTTTTACTGTTTCTAGAATGAAAATTTCACTCTACGGCGGAGTGTGCGCTAACATGAAACTTCCTGGCAGATTAAAACTGTGTGCCGGAGCGAGAGTCGAACTCGGGACCTTTGCCTTTCGCGAGCAAGTGCTCCACCGACTTAGCTACCCAAGCACGTGCTTGGGTAGCTCAGTTGGTAGAGCACTTGCTCGCGAAAGGCAAAGGTCCCGAGTTCGGCTCTCGGTCCGGCACACAGTTTTAATGTGCCAGGAATTTTCAATTTTTACTGTTAATTCGCGTACACAATTGTCTGGGATTTACGTTTCATGATCTTTTTGCTTATTCATTAGAACTGGATTTGCTGTATTGATTGTAGTTGTGGTTTTTCTACTTGCTTCATAGGAGCCAGTAGTTCAGATCCAATTAGAGGAAGTCATATCTGAAGCACGTATGGTACTCTATAAAAAATGGTGTCATTATAGTGGGAAAAGTAACATGAGTGTGCTTAATAAATTAGTGTTTGAAATTTAAGGTTTTCTTCAAACTACCACCTCTACAATCACCTGTGTTTGAACAGAGGATATAGAACAATTCATATTATTATTAGTATATATCTGGACTTTGAAATATTATATGTCTGGACTGGGCTCGATGAACTGAGCACACAGGCTGTCAGCTAGGACTACTTGTGCTTTTGTGATCATCAACACAGGTTTTCTAATGAATAAATAATGTTTGTGGAGGGATAATGTAACTTTTCGTACATCATTCCTACAAACACTGACGTCTTTAATTAGATACAATTTCTGAATTTCGTACTACTTGTCGTATTCTGGAAAACGATTCTATAGCTCTTTTTAATGTGCAATAGGGAAGTAATTCAGTTTCGACACAATTATAAGATGAATAATATGCTAATGTTCCAAGAATTATGGTCAAGTTAAAGTTTTAATGTGAAGGGGCTTAATTAAGTGATAGACCCAGAAAGTGGAAGGAACTTAGAGTGATATTACAGACTAGTACCAATTGGTTTATTGATTCTTTATGGCTGTTCCCAGTCAACAATGAGGTAGTGCTGTTCTACTACAAAGGCGAATTCACAGTTTAGTGCAAAAGTTTGAATTCCCTGTGGAAGACATTTCGAGGAGATTTAGTGCACTTACCATTCGGTTAATGTAAGAGCTGCAGAGAGGCTCTCTTCTGTGAAAAAAATAAGAGTTGTTTCTGTAGAAGATCTATTTCCCTTCAAACTACATTATTGTAAGGTTAAAAACAAATTTTAAAGAATGAAGTATTGTTGCAGAATCAATGTGCAAGAATTGGAAGGAGGTACAAAAGACAAATACAAAGGTGGCTCCTTGCACTATTGTTGTAGCACAGTTAGCTCTTAATGCTGATCAAAGTTCAAGTGGTACTGTATCTTCTAGCGTAAATGATTCCGAAAAAGTTAGGACTTTATTCAGATTATGAGTGTTTATTAGCCACAGATAACATTTAGTGAAATGTGTTTATATTAGTGGCATGTTTTAGTAGTAATCACTAAAGAATTACTGTTCACATCGCACATACAAATGATTCATCCTACATTAACCTGTTGTACAGAACTGTAATCATAATCCTAAAACTCAATTTCTACACTACTACTCTCGAAGAACTCTCTTGAACTGTAGAATGGATTGTTTACTAACCAGTTTTACAACTTACTTCTAAAATTGTTAAATGATATATTGATTGAAGTGTATGTCAGTTTAAACAGTTTACTTTGCGAAATTTACCTGTTTTTGTGAGTCTAATCTAGGAATGTCAATACCCTTTTTGTTTCTGTTGGACAGAGTATGTTCTCTCTGATGTCAAAGTCTGCTATGTTGATTTCAGCGAATATCAATCAAGAGACGAGATAAAATTTTATCATCGCCATTATTTTTGGCTTAGTGAACAAAGTACTGTATTGTTCCCTTGGACTAACCTTATAATTATTTGTAGCATGCATTTCTATATCAGTACTACGTCACTGACTTGACATGAGTGACCACATAACAACAGCCCATATATTGTTGAAGCAGAAAAGGCCAAATCAAACTGTGCTAAGGTATTTATTTCTAACTGGATCAGATAATTTCCGTTGAGGTAGGACAGCGTTGATATCTTTCTAAGGCACGATTAATGTGAGGTTGCCAGTTTAGTTTGGAATTAATATATTTTCCAAGCAACTGTCCAGACGTTTGAAGTTTCAGAGAAGATCAAATGGAGAGTAACAGGAGAATAAAGAATTAGGTCAGTATTTGAATGAGAGAGTTGCCAAAATTGAAAAAAGTTCGGGGTCATTGTTATAGCAGAGGTCATGTGCTAGATTATAGTGATTTAAATTCTGGTCATGAAGATGAATGAGATTCTGTAGCTCGTTATGAAAGGAGGAGAATTCTTCACAACCACAGTCATTTTAATCATGATGCTGGAAACTGTGAAGTGAGGCATTGTTTTCAATTAACCATTTCTTACGTGTCCTAAAATTTGAAGTTTTTATAACTATATGAAATCGTTGTGATCCTCATGCTTGGCGAGAGCAGTTTGATTTTATATTTCCTTCCACATGGCCAGCCGATCACAGAACTAAGTTTGCCGGCCAGAGTGGCCATGCGGTTCTAGGCGCTACAGTTTGGAGCCGAGCGACCGCTATGGTCGCAAGTTCGAATCCTGACTCGGGCATTGTTGTGTGTGATGTCCTTAGGTTAGTTAGGTTCAATAAGTTCTAAGTTCTAGGCGACTGATGACCTCAGAAGTTAAGTCGCATAGTGCTCAGCGCCATTTGAACCAAGAACGGAGTTTGTATGTGGCTGTTTGGTAGGTGACCTTTATACGTGAATGCTGAGACTGACTAGAAACTGTGAGCCATATGACGAGTTTTATCAGATTTTCCTGATAGAAGATTTGTCTGAAGCAGCGCAAGAAAGAATCTTTGGCATACTTTTTTAGGAAAAATTTTAATAATACTGATTTTATAAATCCTGCTTCATTCTTTGAAATCAGGGTGTGGAAAAATTATTTTTTAACAGTACTTACAGTCCTACTCAATTGATTTATAATTGACTTGTAAAATTTACTCCCAAGTTAAGCCAGATTATTCTCTCCGGTCAGGTAAAAGGGTAGTTAGTCGGTTTTGAGATTTTGCTCCAAGAATTAGAATATGGCAATGCTGAAGACAACTGTTGTGGTAGAAGCAACAGTAAGTTTTTTTATTGTAGTCTGAAGCCACAGAGGAATTGTAATAATGATCACCGGCAATGTGATACATATCGTGATAGATATGGGAATGGAGCGTGGAGGCATCAGAGAAATTATGTGATTGCAATGAAAGCAACAATTTTAGGAGTACTAATAGTGATTGGATTGGAAGACTGTTTCGCCAAATCACGGTGATAAAGGGGATGGTAGTCACTGACATTGACTAGATAGATACTAAATTTCCTATTTTGTAGAGGTACGCCTGGCTTATAAACAGAAAAATATGCAAGTGAATAGCCCATAGCCCCATAGCCACATTATTGACATCTGATGTGTGCAGCTGACTTGAGTGCTGCAAATAGGATGAAAAATGCCTATGAGATATTGATTGTATTTACTTTTGTATGCACGAGTTACCTATTGATAGGTGATGGTCAAGAAAATCTCAATTCTCTGAAGAGTCCAGAGTTTCAGATATATATTACCTTGTGTTCCAAGTGTTGGAAGCCAGTCGGCTGGGTTGAGTGAGTCAGCATTTCACAGATCGGAAGGTTTAGCTTTATGAACTATTCCTTCTTTACAATGGACTCAATCGACAGGGATGATTACCAGAAAAGGAGCAGAGATGAAGAGACAAGTCGGTATTGATTTTCTTTGCCAAGGTTAAAGCTTCATCCGTATTTAGTAACTGTGTGGAATTTGGCTGGTGATACGATTTTAGGGGCAGATTTTTTGTTAACATACCAAGAAGTGATAGCTTTGGGCTGTGGTGTAGTGAGTTTTTAGTATAATGATGGATGTGGGAAGAGTAGCCTGTCGTGACTGAGTATGATGTTCACGCTGTCCTATTACGTCACATGCCAGTGAAGTCTTTGGACTTCACAAGAAACATGGAGTTTGAGTATCTCTGCTGAAGTGGTGAGCGAATTGCTAAAGCCATTTATTTAGTGTACTGCGACATAGTTCTTCAATGTTTTCAGTGCATCCAGAGACACAACGTTCTTTTGTGTGTGTGTTGTTGCATGATGAACATGATTTCCCTGGCTGCTAGCATGTGTTCGATTAATTTTTGCTGTACTGCTAGCTCTCTTTTTCTACTTAGTGTCCATAAAGGGATTTTACCACGAGCCACTCTAGTACAGAATTTTCGAAGAAGTTTTGTGTATCAATAAAAAATTGTCAGGCATAAAAAATGAAAAAAATGTAGTAAAACTGGAAATGAAGACCATAAAGGTGGTCTGGCTGTGGGACGTGCTGAGAAGTAAAAGTGATGTTTGAAAAACCTCAAGACAGTTATGTAAATAGTGTGATGATTCTCTTCATGCACTCCGCATATAGCACTATTTATTGTTTAGAAGGTGATGTACATGTTGGTATTATATGTTTATTGTTCAACTGAGGTGATGTATACTGTGATTCCATTCATAAATATTTTGAAGTGATTGGATTACAAGTGAATCAAGCGCTGAAGAGCCAAAGAAACTAGCACAACTATCGAATATAGCGTACGGCCATGCGAGCATGCAGAAGTGGTGCAACACGATGTGGTGTGGATTCGACTAATGTCTGAAGTAGTGTTGCATGGAATTGACACAATGAATTATGCAGGGCTGTCCATAAATCCGTAAGAGGGTGAGAGGGTGGAGATCTCTTCTGAACAGCTCGTTGCAAAGCGTCAAAGATATGTTCAGTAATGTTCACACCTGGGGAGTTTGCTTGCCAAAGCAAGTGTTTAAACTCAGAATACTGCCCCTGGAGGCACTATGTAGCAATTCTGAACGTGTGGGGTATCAAATTGTCCTGCTGGAATTGCCCAAATCCATCGGAATTTACAATGGGCATGAATGGATTCAAGTGATCAGACAGGATGCTTATGCACTTTCATCTGTCAGAGTCGTATCTTGTCGTATCAGGGTTTCCTTATCACTGCAACGGCACACATCCCACACCGTTACGGAGCTTCCACCAGATTTAACAGTCCTCTGCTGTCGACCAGGCATAATTTTTCCAATGATCAACAGACCAATGAGGTGTTGATTGGTCTAGCCTTAGCGTAAAGTATTGTCTAGTGTAGTCATCAAGGGAACAGGATTGGGCCTTCGCCTCCAAAATACCATATCGATGATGTATCTTTGGAAGGTTCGAACGCTGACACTTTGAAAAATATATTTTTGTTTTTAAGGAATTATTCTACCAGTTTCCATATATGTGTGGTGTGAGGAATGTAATGTCGCAGACAACACTGTGAACGATCTGGCAGTGCTATGTACCCTGGCGTGATCGTCACTTTCTGGCAGTCTGAGTTTTCAGCTCTTTACATCAATCACGTGATTCTTGAGAGCCCCCATCAGTGAAGTTGAGTTTTCGTTGTGTATTTACAGTAATGGAACAGCGTAATTTACAAAGACGTTATTCAGTCACGTTCATTGTGAAACTTGGGTAATCAATGAGTGTGACCTTTGAAAAGTTGAAAGAGGCCTATGGAAAACAATCCTTGTCCTCCAATGGGAGACATTCCTTGTCAAGAGCACAAATATTTCGCTGGCAGAAATCATTTTTGGAAGGCTGATAGCACAGTGAAGATGAATCTCGCTCAGGGAGGCATTCAAAATCAAAAACCGACAAGAACGTCGAACGTGTGCATTGTTTTTCGAGAGCAGACGGACATTTAACAATAAAGATAATGGGTGAACTGTCAAACCTGACCACTTTCACCTTAAATCAAAGATCTGACAGAAGATTTGCACATGTGGAAGGTTTGTGCCAAAATCGTGCTGAGAAACCTCACAATTGAGCAGAACAACAGTCGAAGAAACACGTGTGTTGGTCTTCTTGAGAAGACTGCCATTAACTGCGAATGTTTCGGTAGCGGTCTCATCGGTGATGAATCCAATATTATTGAGTATGATCCTGAGACGAAGGGGCAAAGTGAGGAGTGGCATACTGAGACATCTCCTCCATCAAAAGAGGCTCGTATTGAGCAAATCAAAGATAAAAACAGCTCGTATTTACTTTTTTGACTGTAGGAATATCATGCACAATGAATTCTTTCAGGAAAAACTGTCAACCTTGTGTTAAATAAGGATGTCCTTCAAACGCTCAGGAAGAGATTAACTAGAGTGAGACCGACTGGACGTGCAGACGAATGGACGCTGAATCATGATAGCGTGCCACTTAACACAGCCATTTCCATCATGGATCTTTTCATCACAAAAGGCATTCCTGTTGTCCCACAGGCATCCTATTCCCCTGATCTGAGTCCTTGTCATGCATTTTCTGTTAGCGAATCTAAAAATTTCTTAAAAGGAAGTCGTTTTGGGACTCTGGAAACATTCTAAAGAATGTGAATGACATATTAAAGGCCCTACGACCTCAAGCCTTTCGGCACTGCTGCCAAGCCTGGGAACAACGATTATACCTACGTAAAGTTGCCGAAAGAAACTACTGTGTAGGGACCAATACTGTTGTTCGAAAGGAAACTTTGGTAGATAAACAATCAGTCACATTACTTTTCTCATACACCTAACGTGTTTTAAATTTTTCATTTAATCTCAACCGTAAAATTTAAGTCTTAGTAGTAGATGTCACTTTCTACAATGAAGGTCGTTTCCAGTATTTCCAAGTTGAGGGCTTTAGTTACACATCAGTATCTCTTTAAAAAGTATATTGAGAGAAGACGTCAGAAACAATGACCAAAGTTGGCTTTTTTATATTTTTTTGTGGTTTTCGTAAAAGCGGCAGTACACCTTATTGAAAGTGGGTTGTTATTGCTAAGACTGTGCTAAGGGTATTTTCAATTTCTGTACCCTGATCGCACATCAGTTGCCCTTTCAAAAGCATGTTGTTAATATCGTTCAACAATAATTAACGAATTTAAAAAAAAGTGTTTATAATGGGCACAATGTCGCCCCACCCCCTCCTCTTGCTAATGCACATTGTGTAAAATGACTTGGCATTACGGGGGTTAATCGGTCTTTTAACGTAAACTTTTAGTGTCTACATTCTGATACTGTATCTTTTAACAGTTCTGTATGTAACAATTAAATAAAATCTTTTTAGATGTTGATCTTCGAATAATTGTTTGTTTTGCAATATTGTAAAAGTGACTTTATTGTTATTGTGGAACTAAAAAATTGTTGCTCATGAATTAAGTTTAAATAATGTCAAGCATGCAGTCTTTACCATGTTGTTTCCATTAATCAAACTTAGCTTCAGTATTATCACACAATCTTAATATTCATTGCTAAGTGGCTTCCTTTTTTTATGTGAATATAAAGGATAGTTTTTCTTGTTCTGCATGAGTTTATAACATCCTGAAATGAATCTTTTCAGAACACATTACAGAATTGCTCTTATTTATAAGGAGAAGTCTATGAAATTTGTACTTTAAACAATGCTTTTATTTCTTAATAGCTTTTTCTTCTTTATGCAGTGAAATAAATATTGCATGCATTTCAAAAAGATGTTTTATAGTTGGTAACGATAGGTCACGAAGCTCTTTGAGCAATATATTTGTGAAACACTGGTGCAGTTCAGTGATTCACCTACAGCTACAGCTAGTCACGTGTTAAGCAAGATCACTTGTGTCATTTAGGCAATTTAATTTAATCGTACTTGTGTCCTGAACGTGGTGGTCATGAGGTCTAAAATTGATCATAGTATGATATTGCAGTTCGGTATTTGGTGAGACCGTTATAGTTTTTTGCTGTGCATAGTAATACACGTTACGTTGGATATTTACATATTGAGGTGTTTACAGATTTAAATTGTAATCGTTTTCTGTGCTGCATTGATGATTAATTCCGGCACGGTCTAGCGTTCAGTGAAATGGCATTGCAGAGCTACAGAGATCGATTATTTTTCGCGTGTTGCAACTTGAATACAAGAAAGTAGTTTAATTGTTCTGTCTAATATTTTAAGCACTCCATTTCATCATTTTCCTTTGCATTTCAAGTTACTTAATGCACTGCTGGAATATGTGTACAGGAACCATATCTTTCTGAGATTTCTAAAAATTCGGTAGAGGTTCACACTTAGTGTAGAGCCTATGTGATGTATATCTATTGTTTGATTATTTTAACCCTTGCAGGGTGTACTTCCCACTGTAGCATGTATTTACTGTGATTAAGGGAGTATGTTTTATCACTTCTGTACCCTCCTGGCATCTAGTGGCAGTCCGCTGCACCAGCTGTAGTTTTACTTTCTGGTGAAATATAGCCTTGAGGACTGCGAGGAGTATGTACCCCAACAAAAAGCGGTATATTAATGGTTACTGGAATCTATGGTTACCATTAATATAGTTTCTGGAAGCGGCTTGAAAAGTATACTTCCTGCAAAATTAATCTGTCATTTGTGGTCCTTGGGAAGCATACTTAACACCAACTAAGGGGTATCCAAAAACTTTTGGGAACAGTTCTTACCACCTCTGCCTATGCCAGACATGTTCTGGTAGTACACTGCATAAGGTGTACTGAAACTACTACAACAATTAGTTTCTGTATGTCTGGGATTAATACTGTTTTCAGATTACATTGCTTCCCTCCTGAAATATACTTTATTGCATACTGTATCAGCTCGTAACTTTATTCAGTGACATAGTTTCAAGGATTGTTTTCACGATGTGGTAAGTAAATATTAATATCTGTAACAAATATTTTCAAAATAACATAAAAGAAAATATAAAATAAAAACAGAAAACATTGTCCATTATTTTATTTACGTGTAGTGGCAACACATGACACTACTCAAAAGAGCAGTGGGAAATCCATTTGCATCCAAATTAAATACCTCATAACGATGGCGTTTTGATATTCGTAACAAAATAGTTTTAGGTCCTATATCTCAAAAATAAAGGTACTAAAAAATAAATACAGTACGTTTATCACATTTATAATAGGCTAGCAAAATATTATGTTCACTGAGATGCTAAAATAATGTGCCTGCGAAAGAGTTAACACGGTGTATCAGCTAAATTTTATGGCTACTCATTTACGCTTCTTCAATCATTTATTTAATTTTCGTGTGTGACTTTGGAGCATGTGTTATCTGACGCTATCTGCAGTATACCTATTGCCAATATCCCCTTTGGAATTTGGTGATAATCTGTGATACAGATAATAAAATAATAAGCTGCATACTTGCTCTTTTTTACCGTTATGTTGACAGAAGAGCCAACACAGTGTTACGAAGGGATGCGGAAATGCACGGTTTTTAGCTCACGCAGGCTGGCGTGAGGAGGGAAGGACTATACTGACGTGAGGTCTGGAACATGACAAGGGATTAGAATTCAGAAAGCGGACGGAATTAGTTTGATACTTAACTTTAATCCATTAATGATGAACGTCGCTCTTGAAGGTACATGAGTCACAATATTATCTGTTAAGAAGCAAATGACGTAGCTGAAGGCTATGCTAAACTGTCGTCTCTGCAAATGAGAGCGTCTGTAGTCAGTGAACCATCGCTAGCAAAGTCGGCTGTACAACTGTGGCGAGTGCTAGGGAGTCTCTCTAGACTAGACCTGCCGTGTGGCGTTGCTCGGTCTGCAATCACTGATAGTGGCGACACGCGGGCCCGACGTATACTAACAGACCGCGGCCAATTTAAAGGCTACCACCTAGCAAGTGTGACGTCTGGCGTTGACAACACATTTACATCTACATCTACATCTACATTTATACTCCGCAAGCCACCCAACGGTGTGTGGCGGAGGACACTTTACGTGCCACTGTCATTACCTCCCTTTCCTGTTCCAGTCGCGTATGGTTCGCGGGAAGAACGACTGTCTGAAAGCCTCCGTGCGCGCTCTAATCTCTCTAATTTTACATTCGTGATCTCCTCGGGAGGTATAAGTAGGGGGAAGCAATATATTCGATACCTCATCCAGAAACGCACCCTCTCGAAACCTGGCGAGCAAGCTACACCGCGATGCAGAGCGTCTCTCTTGCAGAGTCTGCCACTTGAGTTCGTTAAACATCTCCGTAACGCTATCACGGTTACCAAATAACCCTGTGACGAAACGCGCCGCTCTTCTTTGGATCTTCTCTATCTCCTCCGTCAACCCGATCTGGTACAGATCCCACACTGAAGAGCAATACTCAAGTATAGGTCGAACGAGTGTTTTGTAAGCCACCTCCTTTGTTGATGGACTACATTTTCTATGGACCCTCCCAATGAATCTCAAACTGGTACCCGCCTTACCAACAATTAATTTTATATGATCATTCCACTTCAAATCGTTCCGCACGCTTACTCCCAGATATTTTACAGAAGTAACTGCTACCAGTGTTTGTTCCGCTATCATATAATCATACAATAAAGGATCCTTCTTTCTGTGTATTCGCTATACATTACATTTGTCTATGTTAAGGGTCAGTTGCCACTCCCTGCACCAAGTGCCTATCCGCCGCAGATCTTCCTGCATTTCACTACAATTTTCTAATGCTGCAACTTCTCTGTATACTACAGCATCATCCGCGAAAACCCGCATGGGACTTCCGACACTATCTACTAGGTCATTTATATATATTGTGAAAAGCAATGGTCCCATAACACTCCCCTGTGGCACGCCAGAGGTTACTATAACGTCTGTAGACGTCTCTTCGTTGATAACAGCATGCTGTGTTCTGTTTGCTAAAAACTCTTCAATCCAGCCACACAGCTGGTCTGATATTCCGTAGGCTCTTACTTTGTTTATCAGGCGACAGTGCGGAACTGTATCGAACGCCTTCCGGAAGTCAAGAAAAATAGCATCTACCTGGGAGCTTGTATCTAATATTTTCTGGGTCTCATGAACAAATAAAGCGAGTTGGGTCTCACACGATCGCTGTTTCCGGAATCCATGTTGATTCCTACACAGTAGATTCTGCTTTTCCAAAAACGACATGATACTCGAGCAAAAAACATGTTCTAAAATTCTACAACAGATCGACGTCAGAGATATAGGTCTATAGTTTTGCGCATCTTCTCGACGACCCTTCTTGAAGACTGGGACTACGTGTGCTCTTTTCCAATCATTTGGAACCTTACGTTCCTCTAGAGACTTGCGGTACACGGCTGTTAGAAGGGGCAAGTTCTTTCGCGTACTCTGTGTAGAATCGAATTGGTATCCCGTCAGATCCAGTGGACTTTCTGATGTGTTGGTAAATGTGCCAACACCTTGTAGATAGAGGAGGCCGAAATCTAACGCAGACGGGCGTGAATTCGGGAACAGGATAAGTAGTGAATTCTCATAAGAAAAGTATGCAGCTCCTCGAATACTTATCTTTAATTTCCTTGTGGTACATATCTCTTGATAATACAAGTGAGACTCTCTCCAGATGGTTAATGCGCCTTGCTAGGTCGTAGCCATGGACTTAGCTGAAGGCTATTCTGTCTCTCGGCAAATGAGAGAAAGGCTTCGTCCGTGTAGTCGCTAGTAAAGTCGTCGTACAACTGGGGCGAGTGCTAGTCCGTATCTCGAGACCTGCCCTGTGGTGGCGCTCGGTCTGCGATCACACAGTGGCGACACGCGGGTCCGACATGTACTAAATGGACCGCGGCCGATTTAAGCTACCACCTAGCAAGTGTGGTGTCTGGCGGTGACACCACACATTCCTCTGTTGAGTGATTCCAGTTGCTTTTCTATTTCTTGGACACTTATTTCGGTGTCAGCCATTTTTTCGTTTGTGCGAAACAGCTTTGGAAAAAGGTGTTTAGTATTTCAGCTTTACGTGTGTCATCCTCTGTTTCAATGCCATCATCATCCCGGAGTGTCTGGATATGCTGTTTCGAGCCACATACTGATTTAACGTAAGACCAAAACTTCCTAGGATTTTCTGTCAAGTCGGTACATAGAATTTTACTTTCGAATTCACTGAACGCTTCACGCATAGCTCTCCTTACGCTAACTTTGACATCGTTTAGCTTCTGTTTGTCTGAGAGGTTTTGGCTGCGTTTAAACTTGGAGTGAAGCTCTCTTTGCTTCCGCAGTAGTTTCCTAACCTTGTTGTTGTACCACGGTGGGTTTTCCCCGTCCCTCACAGTTTTACTCTGCACCTAGCTGTCTAAAACGCATTTTACGATTGCCTTGAACTTTTTCCATAAACACTCAACATTGTCAGTGTCGGAACAGAAATTTTCGTTTTGATCTGTTACTCTTGCTAAACAGCTAAACCTTCCTCCCTTTTTTTATATTCCTACTAACTTCACCGAGCGAGGTGGCGCAGTGGTTAAGCACTGGACTAGCATTCGGGAGGACGATGGTTCAATCCCGCGTCCGGCCATCCTGATTTAGGTTTTCCGTGATTTCCCTAAATCGCTCCAGGCAAATGCCGGGATGGTTCCTTTCAAAGGGCACGGCCGACTTCCTTCCAAATTTTCTCTCAGTTGTTCTGCCACTAATGCTGCTGAGTAGGGAGGTCGGTAAAAGGAGCCAATTATTAACCTAGCTCGGTTGTTGAGTGTAACCTCCACCCATAATAATTCACAGGAACTATTCACTTCTATTTCACTATAGGATAAACTACTACTAACAGCGACGAACACTCTACCACCGGTTGCATGCAATCTATCCTTTCTAAACACCGTCTGTACCTTTGTAGAAATTTCGGCAGAATTTATCTCTGGCTTCAACCAGCTTTCTGTACCTATAACGATTTCGGCTTCGGTGCTTTCTATCAGCGCTTGAAGTTCCGGTACTTTACCAACGTAGCTTCGACAGTTTACAATTACAATACCGATTGCTGCTTGGTCCCCGCATGTCCTGACTTTGCCCTGCACCCGTTGAGGCTGTTGCCCTTCCTGTACTTGCCCAAGGCCATCTAACCTAAAATACCGCCCAGCCCACGCCACATAACCCCTGCTACCCGTGTAGCCACTTGTTGCGTGCAGTGGACTCCTGACCTATCCAGCGGAACCCGAAACCCCACCACCCTATGGCGCAAGTCGAGGAATCTGCAGCCCACACGGTCGCAGAACCGTCTCAGCCTCTGATTCAGACCCTCCACTCGGCTCTGTACCAAAGGTCCGCAGTCAGTCCTGTTGACGATGCTGCAGATGGTGAGCTCTGCTTTCATCCCGCTAGCGAGACTGGCAGTCTTCACCAAATAAGATAGCCGCCGGAAGCCAGAGAGGATTTCCTCGCATCCATAGCGACACACATCATTGGTGCCGACATGAGCGACCACCTGCAGATGGGTGCACCCTATACCCTTCATGGCATCCGAAAGGACCCTTTCCACATCTGGAATGACTCCCCCCCGGTATGCACACGGAGTGCACATTGGTTTTCTTCCCCTCTCTTGCTGCCATATCCCTAAGGGGGCCCATTACGCGCCTGACCTTGGAGCTCCCAACTACCAGTAAGCCCACCCTCTGCGACCGCCCGGATCTTGCAGACTGAGGGGCAACGTCTGGAGCAGGACAAGCAGCCATGTCAGGCCGAAGATCAGTATCAGCCTGAGACAGAGCCTGAAACCGGTTCGTCAAACAAACTGGAGAGGCCTTCTGTTCAGCCCTCCGGAATGTCTTTCGCCCCCTGCCACAACTTGAGACGACCTCCCACTCTACCACAGGTGAGGGATCAGCCTCAATGCGGGCATTATCCCGGGCAACCACAGTCGTAGTCCGATCGGGGGATGCGTGGGACGAGCTGGCCGTCCCCGACAAACCCCCATCCGGAACCCCACAGTGATGCCCATTGGCAACAGCCTCAAGCTGTGTGACCGAAGCCAACACTGCCTGAAGTTGGGAGCTAAGGATGCCAACTCAGCCTGCAGTCCCTATCCATGCTAAAAACTGTTGTGCAAAGAACGTCTGAACTAATCTACAGAGAGCGCAAACAAATCGACACAGAATTTAAACGGTTATTAAAATACAAGATTGCCTAGTAAATGCAGTAATGCTGCTACTTGCGCACTGCTGACACACTGCTCGGCGGCGGAAGGAGACTACGCGATTTTACACTGCTCAGGTACTAAAACGCGATGCTACAACTCTCAAATACTATAATACGCCCGAAATTCATGAATTAAACAATGCAAGTACCAAAAACACGCAAAGAAATTAAGAATTAAACTATGTAGCAAATGAGTGAGCTAGGAGTATACGACTTGCTGCTGCAGCTGCTTATCCAACGACGGCAGGGAGCACACTGACTGTGACCATCCGACACTGGCCGCTCAAAACAAAAACAGAAGACAAACGACTACGCGAATGTACACTATTCAGGTACTAAAACGCGATGCTACAACTCTCAAATACTATAATACGCCCGAAATTTATGAATTAAACAATGCAATTACCAAAAACACGCAAAGAAATTAAGAATTAAACAATGTAGCAAATGAGTGAGCTAGGAGTATACGACTTGCTGCTGCAGCAGCTTATCCAACAACGGCAGGGAGCACACTGACTGTGACCAACTGACACTGGCCGTGCAAAACAAAAACAGAAGTCAAACGACTACGCGAATGTACACTATTCAGGTACTAAAACGCGATGCTACAACTCTCAAATACTATAATACGCCCGAAATTTATGAATTAAACAATGCAAGTACCAAAAACACGCAAAGAAATTAAGAATTAAACTATGTAGCAAATGAGTGAGCTAGGAGTATACGACTTGCTGCTGCAGCTGCTTATCCAACGACGGCAGGGAGCACACGTTTACCATAGCAAGCCTCTTATAAAAAATAGCATCGTGGACAATGCAATATGCTGAAGATGTGATGCATGTGGTGGATACAAGGAAGGCTATTGAAACACTTAGCAAGATGGACACATTTGGACATGAGCGAGCAGGAACCACAGTGATTTGGATCGATTCAGACACATCACTGATATTCTTTGTGAGAAAAAGATGCCCATCCGCATAAAATAAAAGATATAAAGCACAACGGTGAAGACAGTTGCATTATGGGGTACTGAGAATTGGTGCACACCCAGGATTTCTGAAGTTACACTACATGTTATTAAAATCCGGATGCTGAGAAAACCATCAGCCATTTCCCCGCTGGACCACAGTAACTAGACAGCGATCTGACAACTAACTGGAGTGGCTCCAATCAACGAAAAGATCCAAAAATGGAGCGTTCGGTGGTATGGACACATGATATACAACCTACTTTAGTCACCAGCTTAGAACGTAAGAACAGGTGTACATTGACCAAAAAAGCAGACCACGCAGCAATGGGACTACGCTAAGAAGGAGAAGAAGATGATGCTGATGTTGAAAAGAGAGAATAACAGGAGGGACACGATATTAATGAGAACAACGGGGACCTGAACTAACGAAATCACAAAAACAAGTTGTGAACGGCCAGAGCCTCAGCGGCGCTATAACGTTCTCCCGCCGAAAAGTTTAATGACGGACAGAGAGAAGAACGAGGCAGCTGTGCGAGGAGAGATTCCCAAGGTAGCGGTACGGGTCACAAAAGTTAAGGCAACTTCGGAGGTGGCTTCTGCACGCATGAACAGGGGACGAGGCAACTAGTGGGCGAAGCGAGTTCCAAAGAGCGCCACCAGAAATGAGGACGCGGCTTGGGATCTTTATTCGCGACACGTGGCAATACCTCACACTGAGAGGGGAGGAAGTAATGCAGCGCATAATACGCTTCGAAAATAGTAGAGGGAGAAATTGAAACCAGGGAAACAGAGTAGTTTCAGCTTCGCCCCGCAATGAAGGTATGGTGACGGGGAAAACATGGTGTATTCCAGCCAAAACAGAAGAAGAGCTTCTGAGCTGCCCCCTGAGGAATCACAGAAATGTAATGCGCTTGAATCCCCTGCGGCATGGTTTCAGGAAATGGAAAACCACCCATGATCAGTAAATTAACCTGTACATGTTGTGAATACCTCAGACGACTAGTACGTTATAGGCACAATGATTGGTATAGCTATGACTTCTGTTAATTTATGGTGGCGTGTCCAGTTAAAATGAATGAAGCAAATGGACTGTCTCATATGCCTCTATGACAAACTACGAAAATATTTCACAGACATTCAGATGCAACTGGAATGATCTTGAAACAATATCGTGACAGATATCACCAAAGGCCTGCGTGAAGTACTCTGTTTGGTTCCAGAGTTCTGGAACGTTGGCATAGAGTCACTACTAAACCAGCTTCATAGTACAGCAGACACTAGAGGCTGCATAGCCTACGCAGATGATCTGCTGATTACAATATCTGCCAGCACAAGTGCTAAATTAGACGAGGATTTTAGTGAAGTTCGTGGAAGACTAAGTAATTGGTGCGCAGAAAACAATTAAAGGAAATCACCACACAAAACAGTTTTTGTGTTAGCCTACAAAGTTTCGGACATGCAGTCGCGCAAATAAAATTTCTTCCACCGATAGTTCGGGTGAGTATCGTCCGGCCGTCCACAGAGCGTGCGGTAAGACTGACGACAATGTGCTATGTGCGGCCTTAGATGCTACACCGCGGCGGTGTTACGTATGCGGGTCACCGACGCTGGTCAACGGCATTAATATAAGCTTATATAAGTGCCGCCTGTGGCGAAGGCGTACAGACATTCGGTCCCCTTATCGATGTATGTTCTGCGTAGGTGAAACCATGACGACTTCCCTGCAGCTTAATTACTCCAAGAGCTGGGTCACATGCTTTGTCCAAACAGAAACCACTAAGTCTGTTTATTAAATAATTAGCTAATCTACACCGAGTAAAGCTGCGATCTTCGCGAGAGGCGGGAAGATAAGGTTAACACTGTGATTCTCAAGAATATGGCCTATCTTCGAGGAGAGAGCACCCAAATAGGGCACAACAGTATTTGATTTGAAGGAATTACTATCTTCTTTCCCATCACACACTTGGAATCTAGGTTTTGCATTGAATACTTTACGAATTTGTTGCGGAGGAAATCCATTCGCTTTAAAAAGGCTCTTGAGGTATGTGAGACCTTCTTGCAAATTATCTTTATCAAATATACCGTACGCTCTGTGCACTAAGGTTTTAAGAACACCTGTGGTCTGTGAATGGCAGTGGCATCTACTGGCGTGTAGATATTGATTTGTATGTTTTGGTTTACGATATATGGCATGACCTAATGTGCCATCAACCTTAGGGTGAACGACAACATCCAAATAAGGGAGGCAGCCATCTTTTTCTATTTCCACAGTAAATTTAATACTCGCATGGGTAGAACTCAAATGCTCAAGAAATCGATGTAATTAATCCATCTCGAGCTGCCACACTACAAATGTGTCGCCCACGTACATCCGAATACCGGTTGTTTAAAACTTGCTAAGTCCAGTGCCTTGCCCTCGAAGTCTTCCATGAATAAATTAGCCTCCAGAGAGGAGAGGGAGCTTCCCATTACAGCTCCATTAATCTGCTAATAAAATTCACCATTAAACTGACAATAACATGACAAAAGCACATGGTCAAGCAAGGTCGTGACGTTCTTATCAAAATGTTGGCCGATAAGAGATAAAGAGTCCATTAAAGGTACTTTAATATATAATGATACCACGTCAAAACAAAGGAGTACATGCGTACTACTTAGCATGACATTGCAAAGTCTCTGAACTTAACTCATAGCATTAAATCCATGGAATTAAATCGATAAAATTACATATATTATATAGACATTTTCCTACCATTGGTATTAATAAGGATGCTAAATATTAGGCGGAAAAAAACTCTGATGAACCTATAGTGCTCGTTATAGGCCTCATATTGTCATCTCGTTGGTAGGATCTTTGTAAATCCTTGTGGACTTCCTGAAGCAAAGGGACGGTGGCATTACCTTTATCAGCACGCAGCACGACTGTGTCAGTATCCTCAAGCGGCCTTTATACCACAAATCTCTCTTCCTTCGAAACATTACTTCTTTGTGGACTGTGTTTCGTAATTGACCGGCAGCTTTCATGTCTGATTTCTTCAGCTGATTGCTCTGATAACGAAGGACAGCTTTTTCAATGCCACTGACGAAAGACGATATCAGAAAATTCTTTGGAGAAGGGGCACCTTTGGACTAGGAAGGTCGTTAAAATCGAGGGACTCCACAATCAGAATAAATGACCAACCCGTGTAAAGAAAAGTAGTATGCAGGTACCTTGGTTTAAACATGGAAGTAAAGCTTAATGTTCATGCAGTTGTCGATATCGTCAGCCAGAGAAACATTAAAATCTGCACAAAATAACTACTATTGGCCAAAGAAGTTTTCATCTAAATTTAAGTTCAGTAACAACGTACTAAAAAACAATCCTAACGCTGTTTTGAGCTACAGGTCGAGTGTCTGGCCTCGTACAGACAGAAAGGTAAGGACAGACCACACTCTCCGGGTAGCACAGGAAAACGGGTTACAGTGCCTTACAGGTTTGTATAGAAAATACCGAATGAGACACTGCTTGTGATATTAGACTTGCTACATATTTACACAGGCACAAGAAAGTAATCTGTACTGTATTAGCTCAAAAAAGGAGAATATGAAAAAGTAAAGGAGATACTGGGCACAAAAACCACATTCAATAAGGGAATGAAGACACAAATCGATAGTGAATGGCAATATACCTGGGAGAACTAACCAGTTACTTCCTAACATAAAATAAAGATCCAAAAGTCATAACTCTTCCCGACGAAGGAAACTACACACTACCTGAGTGGACATGGTGCATACCCTTGCTGTTGTTGTTGTTTTCGTTGTCTTCAGTGCTGAGACTGGTTTGATGCAGCTCTCCGTGCTACTCTATCCTGTGCAAGCTGCTTCATCTCCCAGTACCTACTGCAACCTACATCCTTCTGAATCTATTTAGTGTATTCATCTCTTGGTCTCCACCTACGATTTTTACCCTCCACGCTGCCCTCCAATACCAAATTGGTGATCCATTGATGCCTCAACACATGTCCTACCAACCGATCCACTCTTCTAGTAAAGTTGTGCCACAATTTTCTCTTCTACCCAATCCTATTCAATACTTCCTCATTAGTTATGTAATCTACCCATATAATCTTCAGCATTCTTCTGTAGCACCACATTTCAGATGCTTCTATTCTCTTCTTGTCCAAACTATTTATCGTCCATGTTTCACTTCCATACATGGCTACACTCCATTCAAATGGTTTCAGAAATGACTTCCTGATACTTAAATCTATAATTGATGTTAACAAATTTCTCCTCTTCAGAAACGCTTTCCTTGCCATTGCCAGTCTACATTTTATATCCACTCTACTTCGACCATCATCAGTTATTTTTCTCCCCAAATAGCAAAATTCCTTTACTTCTTTAAGTGTCTCATTTCCTAATCAAATTCCCTCAGCATCACCCGACTTAATTCGACTACATTCCATTATCCTCGTTTTAATTTTGTTGATGTTCATCTTATACCCTCCTTTCAAGACAATATCCATGCCATTCAACTGCTCTTCCAAGTCGTTTGCTGTCTATGACAGGATTACAATGTCATCGGTGAACCACAAAGTTTTTATTTGTTCTCCATGGATTTTAATACCTACTCCGAATTTTTATTTTGTTTCCTTTACTGGTTGCTCAATATACAGATTGAATAACATTGGAGAGAGACTACAACCCTGTCTCACTCCCTTCCCAACCACTACTTCCCTTTCATGTCCCTCGACTCTTATATCTGCCATCTGGTTTCTGTAAAAATTGTAAATAGCCTTTCGTTTCCTGTATTTTACCCCTGGCACCTTCAGAATTAGAAAGAGCGTAATCCAGTCAACATTGTCAAAAGCTTTTTCTAAGTCTACAAATGCTAGAAACGTAGGTTTGCCTTTCCTTAATCTAGCTTCTAAGATATGTCGTAGGGTCAGTATCGCCACACGTGTCCCAACATTACTATGGAATCCAAACTGATCTTCCCCGAGGTCGACTTCTCAAGTTTTTCCATTCGCGTTAGTATTTTGCAGCCGTGACTTATTAAACTGATAGTTCGATAATTTTCACATTTGTCAACATCTGCTTTCTTTGGGATTGGAATTATTATATTCTTCTTAAAGGCTGAGAGTATTTCGCCTGTTTCATACATCTCACTCACCAGATGGTAGAGTTTCGTCAGGACTGGCTCTTCCAAGGCTGTCAGTATCTCTAATGGAATGTTATCTACTCCCGTGGACATGTTCCGACTCAGGTCTTTCAGTGCTCTGTCAAACTCTTCACGCAGTATTATATCTCCCATTTCATCTTTATCTACATCCTATTCCATTTCCATAATGTTGTCCTCAAGTACATCGCCCTTGTATAGACCCTGTATATACTCCTTCCACCTTTCTGCTTTCCATTGTTTGCTTAGAACTGGGTCTCCATCTGAGCTTTTGATATTCTTACAAGTGGTTCTCTTTTCTCTGAAGGTCTGAATTAAAATTTTCTTGTAGGCAGTATCTATCTTACCCCTAGTGAGATAAGCCTCTACATACTTACATTTGTCCTCTAATCATCCCTGCTTAGTCATTTTTCACTTCCTGTAGATCTCATTTTTGAGACGTTTGTATTCCTTTTTGCGTGCTTCATTTACTGCATTTTTATATTTTCTCCTTTCATCAATTAAATTCAATATTTCTTCTGTCACCGAAGGATTTCTACTAGCCCTCGTCTTTTTACCTGCTTGATCCTATGCTGCCTTCACTATTTCATCCCTCAAAGCTACCTATTCTTCTTCTACTGTATTTATTTCCCCCATTCCTGTCAATTGTTTCCTTATGCTCTCCCTGAAGCTCTGTAAAACCTCTGGTTCTTTCAGTTTATCCAGGTCCCATCTCCTTAAATTCCCACCTTTTTGCAGTTTCTTCAGTCTTAATCTACAGGTCATAACCAATAGATTGTGGTCAGAATACACATCTGCCCCTGGCAATGTCTTACAATTTAAAACCTGGTTCCTAAATCTCTGAGTTACCATTATATAATCTATCTGAAACCTGTCAGTATCTCCAGGTTTCTTCCATGTATACAACCTTCTTTCATGATTCTTGAACCATGTGTCAGCTATGACTAAGTTGTGCTATGTGCAAAATTCTACCGGGCGGCTTCCTCTTTCGTTTCTTACCCTCAATCCATATTCACCTACTACGTTCCCTTCTATTCCTATTCCTACTGCCGAATTCCAGTCACCCATGACTGTTAAATTTTCGTCTCCCTTCAGAATCTGAATAATTTCTTTTATTTCATGATACATTTCTTCAATTTTTTCGTCATCTGCAGAGGTAGTTGGCATATAAACTTGTGCTTCTGTAGTAGGCGGGGGCTTCGTATCTATCTTGGCCACAATAATGCGTTCACTATGCTGTTTGTAGTAGCTTACCCGTATTCCTATTTTCCTATTCATTATTAAACCTGCTCTTGCATTACCCCTATTTGATTTTGTGTTTATAACCCTGTCGTCACCTGACCAGAAGTCTTGTTCCTCCTTCCACCGAACTTCACTAATTCCCACTATATCTAACTTTAACCTATCCATTTCCCTTTTTAAATTTTCTAACCTACCTGCCCGATTAACGGATCTGATATTGCACACTCCGATCCGTAGATCGCCAGTTTTCTTTGTTCTGATAACGACATCATCTTGAGTAGACCCGCCCGGAGATCCGAAGGGGGGACTATTTTTCCTCCAGAATATTTTACCCAAGATGACGCCATCAGCATTTAACCATACAGTAAAGCTGCATGCCCTCGGGAAAAATTAAGGCCGTAGTTTCCCCTTTCTTTCAGCTGTTCGCAGTACCAGAACAACAGGCTGTTTCGGTTAGTGTTACAAGGCCAGAACAGTGAATCATCTAGACGGATGCCCTAGCAACTACTGAAAAGGCTGCTGCCCCTCTTCAGGAACCACACGTTTGTCTGGCCTCTCAACAGAAACCCCTCCGTTGTGGTTGCACATTCGGTACGGCTATCTGTACCGCTGAGGCACGCAAGCCTATCCACCAACGGCAAGGTCCATGGTTCATGGGGGGAGGATACCCTTCCTAAATGCTGAAAATACCTTGCTAAATGCTGAAAATACAACCACACATCACAGACACTTTTAAATATGGAGCAGTCGGCACCCTGGACCACATCGTTAGAGATTGTGCTACTAGACAAGATAATGCAGTCTACGATAGGAACATCTTTGGTTACGCAACAGTCGATAACATAATAAGGAATGAGGAGCTGCGGCACAAGTGGAATTGCTGACAGCGAAAATACACACATTTAAAAAAAAAAAAAAAAAAAAAGCATTTGGTTCACCTCGGTTCCGAGAGTTCCGAAACCTGTAAAGAAAATTGGAATAGAAATCAACATAAACATCGTTTCCGCCTTTTTTATTCCTCATGAATACTAAGCATTGCATATTGTACCACTATACAGCGAGACGTTCCGTGTTGGTGGTCCAGACTTCTGTACACACCAGTACCTCTAATACCCAGTAACACATCCTCTTGTATTGATGCATGCCTGTATTCGTTGTGACATAACATCCAGACGTTCATTAAGGCACTGTTGGTTCAGATTGTCCCACTCCTCAAAGGCGATTTGGCGTAGATCCGTCAGAGTGGTAGTGGGTCACTTCATCCATAAACAGCACTTTTCAGTCTACCACAGTCATGTTCGGTACGGCTCATGTCTGTGAACATGCTGGCCACTTTAGTCAAGCGATGTCGTTATCCTGAAGGATGTCATTCACAAGACGTGCACGATGGAGGCACGAATTGTTGTCCATGAAGACGAATGGCTCGCCACTATACTGCCGATATGGTAGCATTATCGGTCGGAGGATGGCATTCACGAATCGTACAGCCGTTACGGCGCCTTCCATCACCATCAGCGGGGTACGTCGGCCCCAGATAATGCCACCCCAGAACATCAGGGAATCTCCACGTTGCTGCACTCGCTGGACATTGTGTCTAAGGCGTTCAGGCTGAGCAGATAGCCTCCAAACATGTCACCGACGATTGTGAGGTTGAAAGCATATGCGACACTCATCGGTGAAGAGAACGTGATACCAATCCTAAGCGGTCCATTCGGCATGTTGTTGGGCCCATCTATACCGCGCTGCATGGTGTCGTGGTTGCAAAGATGGGCCTCGCGATCGACGTTTTGAGTGTAATTGCGCTTCATGCAGCCTATTGCGCACAGTTTGAGTCGTAACACGACGTCCTGTGGCTGCACGAAAAGCGTTATTTAACATGGTGGCGTTGTTGTCAGTGTTTCTCCGAGATATAATACGTGGATAGTGGTCATCCACTGTAGTAGTAGCCACTGGGAGGTCTGATAGAGGCATGTTATCGACAGCTCCTGCCTCTCTATATCTCCTCCAAGTCCGAACAACATCGTTTTGTTTCACTCTGAGACGCCTGGACACTTTCGTCTCTGAGAGCCCTTCATGGTTCAAAGTAACAATGCGGACGCGATCAAACCGCGGTACTGACCGTCTAGGCATGGTTGGGCTGCAGACAACACAAGCCGTGTACCTCAATGCTAGTGGACTAACTGGAACTGAGTGGCTATCGGACCCCCTCCGTCTAATAGGCGCTGGTTATGCATGGTTGTTACATGATTGGGCGGGTTTAGTCACATCTCTGAACAGTAAAAGGGACTGTGTCTGCGGTACAGAATCCACAATCAACGTCTGACTTCAGGAGTTCTTTGAATCGGGGTGATGCAAACCTTTTTTGAAGTGTGTATAGCATATGACACGCTCAATCCTAAGGGCCCGTTTCGATTCCCGGCTGGATCGGAGATTTTCTCCGCCCAAGGACTGGGTGTCGTGTTGTCCTAGTCATCATCATTTCATCCCAATCGACGCACAAGTGGCCGAAGTGGAGTCAAATAGAATGCCTCGGGCATGGATGGGTGTGATGTCCTTAGGTTAGTTAGGTTTAAGTAGATCTAAGTCTAGCTACTAATGACCTCGGATGTTGAGTCCCATAGTGCTTTGAGCCATTTGAACCATGTTTGAAGCCAAAGGTTAGAAACAGATTTGGGTTTCAAACTTATTATTAATTGACCTACATATTTCATACAGACTTTCAATTAACATTTTATGCAGGTATTTAATGTAGATTTTTCCCACTTAAAAACTAAAATGATTAGTTACACTAACACATCTGGAATTATGTTAAAATATTACGTGTTATGTTCATGTCAATTCATGTGCAACACCTGGTGTACTGTTGTATTTAGCTAAAAGACTAAAAGAAAATAGGAAGAAAGTAAATAAAAGCAAATAAATAAAAGTCATATTTGTACTGTATGGAGATGAGCGGGTGGTACTCAGCGCTGGCGCAGAGCCTACTCCTTCCGCATACGATCAACATGGCAGCAATGGTTAACGTACGCAACTGCCAGATGGTGCTGACCACAGTGCCATACGTTCTCACTTCGTAGCACTACATAATGTTTCATTTTCTAAGCCTTCAACCGTTTGTGTGTACATGGTCGTTACTATAGAGGGTAATTCGCATTCGGGACCCAGTGTTTACTACCGCATATGCTTTTTGAAACTGTTTTGAACCGGAACTTCACACCCTACTTGAATTTGTTCTTAGAATCTTCTTCTTTGTCCTGGAACTGTTGTCACTGGGAACTACAGTGGCACCACAAACCACTACATCCTTTTCTTAGTCTCTTCTGACACCCTAATGATTCGGACATTATACTAATTTTTTTCAAGATCTAAAAGAAGCATCGTCACACCATAACGAACCATAGATGCACTAAGTGCGTCAGCCAACAAATCTAAAAATGTCGTGGTAAATGACTGATGCAAACATATTTCGTCGAACTTGAAATTAAGTGTTATCGAAACTTCAAAAGAAGTTGATGTTTCAAATTTGTGCGTATTCATAAGTAACCCTCACCATCACTACACAGCACATTATAAAATGATCTACCGTAACAGTAAGGTAAGTCAAAATGACGTTTTGTAATCAGCGAGCCGGCCGGGGTGGCCGAGCGGTTCTAGGCGCTGCAGTCTGAAACCGCGCGTCCGCTACGACCGCAGGTTCGAATCCTGCCTCGGGAATGGATGTGTGTGGTGTCCTTAGGTTAGTTAGGTTTAAGTAGTTCTAAGCTCTAGAGGACTGAAGACCTCAGGAGTTAAGTCCCATAGTGCTGAGAGCCATTTGAACCATTTGGAAATCAGAGAGAAATATAACTATAGCGATAGTGGACTATGTGCCATTAAGAAAAACTCATTACACCAATGTTTTGCACATATGCTTGCAGCTGTTGTCGTTTATAATAGCTTATATCACCTCATAAGCTTCATTTCGATTCTTTTCAAAGAAAGATGATTAATATATTTTACTTAAGAGGGCATGCAGCTTTACTGTATGATTACATGATGATGGCGTCCTCTTGGGTAAAATATTCCGGAGGTAAAATAGTCCCCCATTCGGATCTCCGGGCGGGGACTACTCAAAAGGATGTCGTTATCAGGAGAAAGAAAACCGGCATTCTACGGATCGGAGCGTGGAATGTCAGATCCCTTAATCGGGCAGGTAGGTTAGAAAATTTAAAAAGGGAAATGGATAGGTTGAAGTTAGATATAGTGGGAATTAGTGAAGTTCGGTGGCAGGAGGAACAAGACTTCTGGTCAGGTGACTACAGGGTTATAAACACAAAATCAAATAGGGGTAATGCAGGAGTAGGTTTAATAATGAATAGGAAAATAGGAATACGGGTAAGCTACTACAAACAGCATAGTGAACGCATTATTGTGGCCAAGATAGATACGAAGCCCACACCTACTACAGTAGTACAAGTTTATATGCCAACTAGCTCTGCAGATGACGAAGAAATTGAAGAAATGTATGATGAAATAAAAGAAATTATTCAGATTGTGAAGGGAGACGAATATTTAATAGTCATGGGTGACTGGAATTCGAGTGTAGGAAAAGGGAGAGAAGGAAACATAGTAGGTGAATATGGATTGGGGGACAGAAATGAAAGAGGAAGCCGCCTGGTAGAATTTTGCACAGAGCACAACATAATCATAACTAACACTTGGTTTAAGAATCATGAAAGAAGGTTGTATACATGGAAGAACCCTGGAGATACTAAAAGGTATCAGACAGATTATATAATGGTAAGACAGAGATTTAGGAACCAGGTTTTAAATTGTAAGACATTTCCAGGGGCAGATGTGGACTCTGACCACAATCTATTGGTTATGACCTGTAGATTAAAACTGAAGAAGCTGCAAAAAGGTGGGAATTTAAGGAGATGGGACCTGGATAAACTAAAAGAACCAGAGGTTGTACAGAGATTCAGGGAGAGCATAAGGGAGCAATTGACAGGAATGGGGGAAATAAATACAGTAGAAGAAGAATGGGTAGCTTTGAGGGATGAAGTAGCGAAGGCAGCAGAGGATCAAGTAGGTAAAAAGACGAGGGCTAGTAGAAATCCTTGGGTAACAGAAGAAATATTGAATTTAATTGATGAAAGGAGGAAATATAAAAATGCAGTAAGTGAAACAGGCAAAAAGGAATACAAACGTCTCAAAAATGAGATCGACAGGAAGTGCAAAATGGCTAAGCAGGGATGGCTAGAGGACAAATGTAAGGATGTAGCGGCCTATCTCACTAGGGGTAAGATAGATACCGCCTACAGGAAAATTAAAGAGACCTTTGGAGATAAGAGAACGACTTGTATGAATATCAAGAGCTCAGATGGAAACCCAGTGCTAAGCAAAGAAGGGAAAGCAGAAAGGTGGAAGGAGTATATAGAGGGTCTATACAAGGGCGATGTACTTGAGGACAATATTATGGAAATGGAAGAGGATGTAGATGAAGATGAAATGGGAGATACGATACTGCGTGAAGAGTTTGACAGAGCACTGAAAGACCTGAGTCGAAACAAGGCCCCCGGAGTAGACAATATTCCATTGGAACTACTGACGGCCGTGGGAGAGCCAGTCATGACAAAACTCTACCATCTGGTGAGCAAGATGTATGAAACAGGCGAAATACCCTCAGACTTCAAGAAGAATATAATAATTCCAATCCCAAAGAAACCAGGTGTTGACAGATGTGAAAATTACCGAACTATCAGCTTAATAAGTCACAGCTGCAATATACTAACACGAATTCTTTACAGACGAATGGAAAAACTAGTAGAGGCCAACCTCGGGGAAGATCAGTTTGGATTCCGTAGAAATGTTGGAACACGTGAGGCAATACTGACCTTACGACTTATCTTAGAAGAAAGATTAAGGAAAGGCAAACCTACGTTTCTAGCATTTGTAGACTTAGAGAAAGCTTTTGACAATGTTGACTGGAATACTCTCTTTCAAATTCTAAAGGTGGCACGGGTAAAATACAGGGAGCGAAAGGCTATTTACAATTTGTACAGAAACCAGATGGCAGTTATAAGAGTCGAGGGACATGAAAGGGAAGCAGTGGTTGGGAAGGGAGTAAGACAGGGTTGTAGCCTCTCCCCGATGTTGTTCAATCTGTATATTGAGCAAGCAGTAAAGGAAACAAAAGAAAAATTCGGAGTAGGTATTAAAATTCATGGAGAAGAAATAAAAACTTTGAGGTTCGCCGATGACATTGTAATTCTGTCAGAGACAGCAAAGGACTTGGAAGAGCAGTTGAATGGAATGGACAGTGTCTTGAAAGGAGGATATAAGATGAACATCAACAAAAGCAAAACAAGGATAATGGAATGTAGTCTAATTAAGTCGGGTGATGCTAAGGGAATTAGATTGGGAAATGAGGCACTGAAAGTAGTAAAGGAGTTTTGCTATTTGGGGAGCAAAATAACTGATGATGGTCGAAGTAGAGAGGATATAAAATGTAGGCTGGCAATGGCAAGGAAAGCGTTTGTGAAGAAGAGAAGTTTGTTAACATCCAGTATTGATTTAAGTGTCAGGAAGTCATTTCTGAAAGTATTCGTATGGAGTGTAGCCATCTATGGAAGTGAAACATGGACGATAAATAGTTTGGACAAGAAGAGAATAGAAGCTTTCGAAATGTGGTGCTACAGAAGAATGCTGAAGATTAGATGGGTAGATCACGTAACTAATGAGGAAGTATTAAATAGGATTGGGGAGAAGAGAAGTTTGTGGCACAACTTGACCAGAAGAAGGGATCGGTTGGTAGGACATGTTCTGAGGCATCAAGGGATCACCAATTTAGTATTGGAGGGCAGCGTGGAGGGTAAAAATCGTAGAGGGAGACCAAGAGATGAATACACTAAGCAGATTCAGAAGGATGTAGGTTGCAGTAGGTACTGGGAGATGAAAAAGCTTGCACAGGATAGAGTAGCATGGAGAGCTGCATCAAACCAGTCTCAGGACTGAAGACCACAACAACAACAACAACAACAAGAGGAAAATAATAATACTGAGAATGAACATTGCAGCAACTTATTTTGTATAGTTAGTACGGTACTGTAGTACTGTCAGAAGAGGTCGTCACTCTTTAGCTTGGGTACCAGGGGAATTTGTCAACAATGGAATATCCCACGTCATTAGGCGGGCAGGGGCGTAGCAAAATTGCTATTGCGAACTGTGTTGTGTATACACATTGTCTGTGCTTGCGTGATTTTCGAGTGCTATTCTTTGTGTTCTAGAGAGTCTTTTTGGTGAGAAAAGCTCTTTAACTGAATATCTGAATTGCTTTTCGAGAACAGACTTCCGACAGAAGAACTTCGAAAGCCAGCGTTGGGTGTGACGCAGTACGGAACTGTAAGAGAACATCGACGACATCATCCATCGGTGATCTATTTTCCGTTAACGTCACTGTAAACTACTGTTGCTGAGCGCTTTAGCACATGCATGAAATCGATTGTATTTGGTTTTATTTGGATGTTTAATGGCACCATCTACATTTTAATGTGAAAGGGAAAAGAAAACCTTTCCGGTGATCCGCCTTGACCTTCAGCCTATGAGAGCAGTTTTACAAACTTGTGTACATGATTTCAGTAACTGATGTACCCTACTGAGCTCTTTATATCCTTCAAATTCCGAAAGGTGCATATGTCCACTATCAAGAGGATTTAGGGGCTACGTGCCGGCTATATTCTGCGTCGTATTACCGTAATACATTACTTCTTATGTCGTACATGTTGTGTAAATTGCCAAGGTTCTTTATATTGATCATAGTCAACGAAGACCAAAAAAGTGGGCTGAAAATTGATATTGTAGAAAATTTGTGCTTGGTGGTAGCAGAGACTGATATGAATATTATACTTAAAAATCCAGACCGGCGAGATGTGAGCTAGAGCGTATGGGGGCTAGATAGGATGGGGTGGGGTGAGCAAGATAGGGGGGTGTGTGGAAGATGAATTTCGTATTTATCTTAAATACATCAACACGAGTTGCTTCAACAAAAATGTATTCCAGTAATCAGTAAGCTACATTATATTTGCTAGGAAAATTGTCCTATTCAGTTCTTTGTACCACGGTGGTGTTGATAGTTTGATGAGACACACGTGACGGAATGCAGTTAGCTGGTATTTTATCAAACTCTACCCCCTTCGTTAGTCTGCAAACTGATGCACTACCAGGCGAGCGATTCCCCCCTCTCTCTACTCTACTTTGTCATCAGGAGCTACACTAAAAACTGCCACTTTTGACCACGCTTTTATTAGGTCTCTTGCTCTCTACCTGTATCTCTCTCTCTCTCTCTCTCTCTCTCTCTCTCTGTCTCTTTCTCTCTCATACACTTACACATATTTCGTTGCACAATGAGAGCGAGACATTTATTTTGGTAGAAGGGGCCTTGCCGCCAAAAGACATATATCTAGTTTCGAGTATGACAGCAGTGAACAACATTAAAGCATTCGGCTTCATTTTACATTTACACAGTGCGTGCTATAACAACATGTCACACACGTTCCGATAAAGTGGACCGGAATGTTTTCTCCTTTAAAGGGTCCACCTGTGTATCAACATAATCTGCCCTCTTTGGTAAAAAAATACATTCACAGAGTGGCAAGCTCTTACACTGCGTTGTGAAGTTGGTAGCTGAGTAGTGAATGACGCAAAGAGAAGGCGAACCAACATGGGTTGGACGTCGGCAGTTGATCACTTACGAGCCACGAAAACAAACTCGAAACAAATTCAAAACTTCACAACGCAGTCCGCACCTCGTGGTCTCGCGGTAGCGTTCTCGCTTCCCGAGCACGGGGTCCCAGGTTCGATTCCCGGCGTGGTCAGTGATTTTCTCTGCCTCGTGATGACTGGGTGTTGTGTGTTGTCTATAGGTTAGTTAGGTTTAAGTAGTTCTAAGTCCTCGGGGACTGATGACCTTGCTGTTAAGTCCCATAGTGCTCAGAGCCATTTGAACCATTTGAACCATTTCACAACGCAACATGGAGGCTGGACAGAGTAAAATGATACCCACCTGCTACTAAGGAAACTAATGTTGTGTGTCCGTTCACGCACATTACATTTTCTTCGAGTGGAATCCATGTATACATCTGATGTTTTGCAGCGGAAATGAGTTACAATTTATTGGTTCAAAAATGGTTCAAATGGCTCTGAGCACTATGGGACTCAACTGCTGAGGTCATTAGTCCCCTAGAACTTAGAACTAGTTAAACCTAACTAACCTAAGGACATCACAAACATCCATGCCCGAGGCAGGATTGGAACCTGCGACCGTAGCGGTCTTGCGGTTCCAGACTGCAGCGCCTTTAACCGCACGGCCACTTCGGCCGGCCTGCAATTTATTGCTTCTTACCTCTTGATGGGTATATTTGGATTCTGAATGTCGATAATTACATTACTTGTTTACTACTGTAAAGATAATACCTCTGATTATGTGTCTACGGATTTTTAGGTTTTCTGACATTATGTTCAGAAGAATTCCCTATTTACTGATTATGTCTGTCTTCTTGATGCTGAAATAGTAGTTGAAATTTCCATTAATATCTATGAAATATTTGCCTGATGTTATTAATAAACTAACCTCACTCTGCCCCTGGTTTCCGAATATTTGGTGTACGTACCTGACCTACGAATTGTGTACAAAGCCTCACGTCTCTAAGAATTTCGTATCATCACACAACATTTCACGTTCTGAACATACAAACATGTGTGTATATGTTCTTTAGCAAGGATCTTTATGCTCTTAGGCGAGGCAATATTTACTGCTGCACACACATTTCGATCTCGTTTCGAAACGCAGCTGCACCTTCTGCACGTCTGTCTTTGTATTAGTTGTGTCGTCATTGAGAATTATAGTGGCCTCTTGAAATCATTGCATCTTATTTCACAGTTCCTTTCGACGCTCATCGTATTCGGACTCCATCTTTATTTTATTCAGGCGTTAAGGATGGGTCATCTGCACATCGCAACGACCCACAGACCCACTCAGTGCGTCGGTTTATAAATCTCAAAAGTTCTTGAGAAATATCTGATGCAAATGTATTTCGTACAACAAAAAGTTCAGTATCAAGCAAACCTCACAAGACTTGACTGTTTCGTATCCGTTCATATTCACAAGTAGTTACCACTCCCATTTCACCGCATACTAATGATCTAAGGTATCGGTCTGTCAAACAGACAAGTTGTAGTCGTGTAGGTCAACGTCTTGCTTTGAAAGTAAACTTATTACACAATTCTGTAGGCATCTGTGGGTAATGCGTGTTGCTGCACTCAATTATAGAAACTTCTATCAGCACATTAGCTTCGATTTGGGACATATTCGAATACATAGTTTTATTTTGCTTGGTGGGCAAATAATGAGTCTGATCGTGATATGTTTAATTCGATACTAACATTATTATTGATGAAATTTACAAAGACAGATAAGCCACGTATTACCTATGGCTAGTAAAGCGCTGCGGTACAGTCAGTAGCTATCTTTGTTCTTTAGCTTGGGTCCCAGAGGAATTTGTCAACAATGAAATATCGTACAACACGAGGTGGCAGTTGAGAAGAAACATTGCGATTGCGAATCGTGTTGCGTAAACACACTGTTTGTGCTTGTGTGATTTGCGTAGTGCTATTCTTCGTGCTATAGTGCTTCTTCTTGGTGAGAAAATGTAATTGACTGAATATTTGAACTGCTTGTTGAGGACCGTCTTCAGATAGAAAAACGTAGAAAGCGTTGGGTGCGACGCTATACGAAACCGTAAGCGACACACCAACATCTTGTCTCCGTCCTGTCTTACCCACACTCACTTCATTTGCTGTTGACGTCGAGTGCAAACTATTGCTGCTGATCGCTGTGGTCTTACATTTGAAATCGTTCGTATCCAGCTTTATTTAGATGTTTAATCGACCAGATACGTTTTACCGAAGGAAACGAACCTTTCCAATGATCAGATTTGATGTTCATTCTTCGAGAGTAGTTTAACAGTATTGTCAGACATGGTTTCGGTAACTGATGTATCCCACTGAATTTTTTGCATTCTGTATATTCCGATAGTTTTTTGTTTCCATTATCATGTGAATTTAGTGGCTTCTCGGCGACTTTGTTCTAGGACATATTAGAATACTGTATCATGTTACGTACTGCATATAGTGTAGATAATAAAGGTGCTTTATTTTGTTTTGCATGATTCACCAGCAGCATATGTATGTATACAATTAATTTTTGCTGGTCTGGAACATGGGCGTACCCTGAGAGAAGAAGATGGGGCAGCTATCCTCCTTAGAAAGAAATTCATATCCTGTATCGCCAGCACGACAGAAGTAAAAATTCAGAATAAGCTTGAAGAAATGCATAAAAGTTATTGGGTGCTCTGTAGTGTTATGTGTCGTTAAGCCTCTTTGCCATTCGACACTTCACGAGGGAGTTAATATAAGTTGCCGACGTCCCCTCTCCGTCGGTCTACACTCCTGGAAATTGAAATAAGAACACCGTGAATTCATTGTCCCAAGAAGGGGAAACTTTATTGACACATTCCTGGGGTCAGATACATCACATGATCACACTGACAGAACCACAGACACATAGACACAGGCAACAGAGCATGCACAATGTCGGCACTAGTACAGTGTATATCCACCTTTCGCAGCAATGCAGGCTGCTATTCTCCCATGGAGACGATCGTACAGATGCTGGATGTAGTCCTGTGGAACGGCTTGCCATGCCATTTCCACCTGGCGCCTCAGTTGGACCAGCGTTCGTGCTGGACGTGCAGACCGCGTGAGACGACGCTTCATCCAGTCCCAAACATGCTCAATGGGGGACAGATCCGGAGATCTTGCTGACCAGGGTAGTTGACTTACACCATCTAGAGCACGTTGGGTGGCACGGGATACATGCGGACGTGCATTGTCCTGTTGGAACAGCAAGTTCCCTTGCCAGTCTAGGAATGGTAGAACGATGGGTTCGATGACGGTTTGGATGTACCGTGCACTATTCAGTGTCCCCTCGACGATCACCAGTGGTGTACGGCCAGTGTAGGAGATCGCTCCCCACACCATGATGCCGGGTGTTGGCCCTGTGTGCCTCGGTCGTATGCAGTCCTGATTGTGGCGCTCACCTGCACGGCGCCAAACACGCATACGACCATCATTGGCACCAAGGCAGAAGCGACTCTCATCGCTGAAGACGACACGTCTCCATTCGTCCCTCCATTCACGCCTGTCGCGACACCACTGGAGGCGGGCTGCACGATGTTGGGGCGTGAGCGGAAGACGGCCTAACGGTGTGCGGGACCGTAGCCCAGCTTCATGGAGACGGTTGCGAATGGTCCTCGCCGATATCCCAGGAGCAACAGTGTCCCTAATTTGCTGGGAAGTGGCGGTGCGGTCCCCTACGGCAATGCGTAGGATCCTACGGTCTTGGCGTGCATCCGTGCGTCGCTGCGGTCCGGTCCCAGGTCGACGGGCACGTGCACCTTCCGCCGACCACTGGTGACAACATCGATGTACTGTGGAGACCTCACGCCCCACGTGTTGAGCAATTCGGCGGTACGTCCACCCGGCCTCCCGCATGCCCACTATACGCCCTCGCTCAAAGTCCGTCAACTGCACATACGGTTCACGTCCACGCTATCGCGGCATGCTACCAGTGTTAAAGACTGCGATGGAGCTCCGTATGCCACGGCAAACTGACTGACACTGACGGCGGCGGTGCACAAATGCTGCGCAGCTAGCGCCATTCGACGGCCAACACCGCGGTTCCTGGTGTGACCACTGTGCCGTGCGTGTGATCATTGCTTGTAGAGCCCTCTCGCAGTGTCCGGAGCAAGTATGGTGGGTCTGACACACCGGTGTCAATGTGTTCTTTTTTCCATTTCCAGGAGTGTATTCTTAGCAGATCTTCTAGATACACGTCTGCTCTTTAGTGTAAATAAATGCTATTTGATTGCTGTTTATGTGTTATATAGTATCAGTAGACGAGTAAACAAAAATTTTGTTCATGTAATGGTTACTTTCGCGTCCAGTCGGTTTAGTTGCTGCTGAATCTTACAGCTTGTGTTATCGCGGTTCATGAGACATATTTGTCCCCAGCGTTGAACATTAGAGATTCTCCCGATTCTGCTGAGGCTTGCATACACAAGAGGTCAGTCGCGAAACATGGTGGAACCACGAAGCTCTCAATAGTTGGCCAACACAGATTTGGAAGAAAAGTCAGGAACAAAAGTGTTTGACGTCCCTCGAACTACAATACAAATGGATCACCAATAGCCATTTACTATTTTATCTAACAGCGAGTATTGATGCATGCGCTTTTTTTGCTTTAGAAGAGAACTATCTTGTAAAGACAGTATATTTTAGGGTATGGCACTGGTTAAAGAACAGGAAACAATTTAAGTTAGAGATGGTATAAAATTTGCAGGTTACGAAAATGCTTTTGAGAAAGGCAACATATGTGTGATGTGTCAGATTATTAAAAAAAAATTGCTTCCCGATGCGTCTAATCAACTCTTTTGAAGCTGTTCAAAGAGAAAAAGTTATGATCGAGACTAAAGAACTTGTCTAAATAAGTAACAATAAAACAGAGAATTAGACAAGTATGTAACCGGTCTCCAGCTCTTTTCAACTTCTACGTGGGTGACCTAGTCAGTGCTTGGAAACGCAGTTTCAGCTATGGCATAGAGATCAACAGTGAAAAATGTTTTAATACTCTGCTATAAGCAGATGATCAAATGACGAGATTTCGGGAATGAAATTAATAACAACATCCTACAACATAACGCAATCTGTGTAACAATTAGAAATGCGCTACATAAACAAACGACGAGAGAGAGAAAGATGAAGTTGAGAAAGTCATGCTAGTACTTACTATGCTCCATGGATCATATACTTGATTTCTCACACCTAATGATTTGAGCTCAATAAATGAGATTTGTCCTTTGTGTTATAACGTGGATCAGAAAATATCGCCTCAGAAACGTAGAGATTAAGAAAGAACTACAAGTTGATTCAGTGCGCAAGAAAACAGATCTTAACAGCTAAAGATGGTGGAAGAGTATATCGCCGGCCGTTGTGGCGGTTCTAGGCGCTTTAGTCTGGAACCCTGCGACCGCTACGGTCGCAGGTTCGAATCCTGCCTCAGGTATGGTTGTGTGTGATGTCTTATGTTAGTTAGTTTTAAGTAGTTCTGAGTTCTAGAGGACTGATGACCTCAGATGTTAAGTCCCATAGTTCTCATTGCCACTTTTGAGAATGTCTCAGTACTGTTTATCTCATCCTGCTGTAGTATTTTGACAGTAATCCAGTATCCAGTGATACTGAAGTCGTCTGTTAAGGACTGACTAGTAATCTTAGGTTAGACTTTCGGGGGCAAACTTGCAATCATTTGAACCACCTACCACATCTTGCAGCACAGTTCAAGGCTTCAGTCTGTCTCTTTCTCTATCTCTTTCTCCCTCCCTCGCTCTCGCTCCCACCCTCCCTCCCTCTCTCTTTCTGTGTCTGTCTATCTCTCTCTCTCTCTCTCTCTCTCTCTCTCTCTCTCCCTCTCTTTCTCTCTCTCTCTCTGTCAAGCACAAACACATTTTGTCTTTGTGTCTCTCTATCCAGACTTTTCGTTGCAGGAAGGAAACTTCATCATCGGTGATACATTTTCTTCCCAGGGACCTCAATACAGCAAGCCATTTAATTAGCTAATAAGAGCCACGTCACCCTCAGGCACACATCTGGACTACAACATGTCACCAACACATAGTAGTCATTTCTTAGGCAGTTTCTGACAGCTATACTTTCCAACAGACTTTTCGCAGTGGTAACACCGGTTCCCATAGGATCCCCGAATCTAATAGCTACCGGGCTGGTCTAGCACTTCGGTGGGTGATCACCCGGTCTGCCGGGTCCTGTTAGCAAGTGGGCTGCATTCAGAACTTGTGAGGCAAACTGAGAAGATACTTGATTGATAAGCAGCGGCTCCGGTCTCGGTAATTGACATACGTCCGGGAGAGCGGTGTGCTGACCACATGCCCCTCCATATCCGCTTCCAGCGACTCCTGTCGAGTGAGGAGGAGGCGGCGGCCGGTCGGTAACTTGGGGGCTTCCTGGCCTGTTCGGATGGAGTTTAGTCTTTCGTCTCCTAAACTTGACTTGAGACGTGTTTGTCTACTTACTGATTATCTGAATGTTCAGTTGTGCTCGATTCATGGTTTCTTAGGATGTATCTTTAACATCACATCACCACAAAAGTGCAACTTTCAAGCACGTTCTTGTCAGATAGCTTCCTTGTCTGTCGGTCTCTTCGGTAAAGATTTCGCAATTGATTCAAATTTAACGTAAAGGTGACCTAGAGCCTTGAAGCTTTTAGTATAGCTCAGACATGTCAGGCAATGCAATATTACCTCATTATCGTGTCTGGTGGGTGGCGGAGTGAACTTTATGTACCACTACGATCTCCCTCTTTTTCTTATCCAGTCTCGGATGGCCCGCGAGATGAATGGTAGGTGGTTAGCCCCCGTGTGACGTCAGATGTATCTAGTTTTTTCCCACACGGTAATATCTTAAGATAAACGTAGGATAAATGAACAGATTTTTCAAGTCAAGTGAACATAAACTAAAATAATCCTGAAATATATCACAACCCCGTTGTAATCTCATCAAACGGTATGAAATCGATTCATAATGTTTCACCCACCGAAGAGTAAGAAACAGAAAATAACTATTGAAAGGAAAAAATCAGTTTTTAAATACAACGTTTTTAAATCTGACTAAAAGGTATAAACCGATTTCTCATAGCTCCAGACAGATTACGGGCGCCATACAGAGAGTCTTGGAAATTTGTGATTGCGAATTTTTAATGTCTATGAAAATACTTGAAACACTTAAAACGAAAAACGTGGGGCACGAGCAATACATAACTGATGCATGAATAATTCAGCTGCTGACTAACGTGATGCTATATTGCATGTGGTCCACGTTTTTCGATTTTAATCTTACAAGAACTACTACGGATACTAAAAGTTCACAATCACAAAATTTTCAGCAGTATCTTTATAAGGATAAGAATATGTATGGACTGTTAGATATTATTTTACACTTTTTATTCCGATTTAATGAGGTGGTGTATTAAATATTAAATTTTATTTTAATAATTATTTTTTGCTTCTTTCTCTTGTAAGTTGTTAAATTTTTCAATCGATTTTTAAAAAAATGGTAAGGTCACAGTATGTGGCATATTTCAGGTTAATTTTTGGCGTCAACCATTTTATTGCATTCCTCTAGATATCTCGTGAAAAGTCATGTTTGTACACAGAGATTATTAGACGTCCCACTACACTTCTTTCGGATATTGGGTGGTAATTTATTTTCTGTGGAATATACAAAACAGTATAACGTGCTGAATTTTATTAGGTAGAACAAAGGGTCTAGTGTACGACTTACATTTCTACTCTGGGAGTGCCCTTTCGAAATAGAGGTAGCTACTACTAAGATTCTAGGAAATAAAGGTGGATCGTTTACTCTCTCTCTCTCTCTCTCTCTCTCTCTCTCTCTTTCTCTCTCTCTTCCCACTTCTTGTTCTGCTGGCAGCGCATGCGGAGAAGTCCCGGCCACCACCTGCTGACATCGGTGTAGCCTGCGGCAAAGTCATCGGTAAGGAAAGGCGGCACTAAAGATACAACTTCATTGATAACTCGCTACGAAGGGATGAGTCAGTTTACAAACAACATACCCTTTTCTCAGAACATTATAAAGAGGCACAAGTTTAATTAATGCTGGAAGATGATAAATATGATCCTTGTTACCGTTAATGATTTCGTTTGAAAACCCTTTCCTTTCTTTCGATCACACACAAAAGTAGAAAGTTGTTCTCTCGTAATGTACGCTTTGTCCATACGAGTCACCGTATAAAATTATTGCTGCTGTTGTTGCATTAAGAAAGTCCTTTGTATTTTAAAGTGAAGAATTCGTTTTCTGTGCAGGTGAACGATGGCTGGATGATGGTGACGACTACCGAGATCCACGAGCCGCCTATGGTGGAGTGTGACGAGGACATCCCGCCGAGTCCTCGCCGCGGAGAGGGTTGTCGAATGTGGTGGGAGGAGAGAGTCAGGGCGATGACCGTTGTGTGTCTGAAATGTGGATGGGGACAACGGCTTTTTTACTAGCCAGTGAATATATTGGTGAGGAACTTAGAACAGTGTATGAGGAGGGCATATCACCGATGCCTCATTATTGGAGAGGTGCTGGATGGAGAATGTCAGGGCTGGGAATCTTCTCTGTCTGCAAAGTGGATTGGGATACCGGCTCACTAGCCAATGAACATATTCATGTGGAACCAAGTACAGTGGCTCAGGAGGACATACCACTGATGCATCGTCGCCAGAGACAGTGCTGGAGGTGCTGGCAGAGAAAATCAGGACTAAATCTCTTGTTTGTCTGAAAAGTGAATGTGGACACCGACTCACACATATTTAAAGTGAATAAGTTATTAAAAGAACTAATAAAATATCTTCGAACTCAGACATTAAAAGTACCTGTGTAAAAGAATATTAATGAAGCTTTAATATCACTGAACTCCATTTAAACAAACAGTAAAATAAAATATATAATTTCTTTCAAAGATGTACGATTATCTCTCTCTCTTTACATGTGTGACTTCATTTAGACTAGTATTTAACAATGTCATCTTTTTAGATGACCATATCCCACAGAAGTGTTATACACAGACTGCCACTCTGTCAGTACATAGGATATCTTTCTTAATCATTACAAAATTGCAAATAATAGTGGGTTCATTTACTTCACGACCAACTATCGAACCAATTACACACGTAGTCCATTTTACCTAATTGCATTGATGCTTAATGCAGTCTATTTTTACGTAAATTTACGAAAATTAAATAGCCGTATGACATTATAACACAGCTGTGAATGAAGGTGACTCATTCGCTCGAACGACCACGACAGTAGAGAAGTAAAAACAGAGGACGATCAAACTGGACATCGATTGAAACGTGCGAGGAACTAAAGCCCGCTTAAAATTCCATTGCTCTCCTCGCAACTTCAGTGATTTGATTCTAACGTCGATAAAGTTTATCTTCCATACAAGAACCTAATCATAGTTTTTGATATTACCGGGTGCCAAGGGTTACAAGAGTCACATTTTTTAATAAATCATTAGTAATTGTAGTTTCTGGTTTGGAAGTGTTGAGTGGAACTTCCAGTGTTACTCAAGACTAGTGACAATCGCACTGAATCTGTCCATTAACATTCATTTATCGTAAAAGTAGAAATGTATCCGTTACGTGGAGTAACTAGGAATGCAGCAAGAGGTGTAGTTAGTAGTGGGCCTACTGAACATTTAGGAAAGATAATATTCTCACACAATATGTACTGCAAACTAGAATAGTTGACGTACACAGAAATGGTCATACAGACACATAAGTAACAGCACTGCACTAAGTGGGGAATTTTAATTTGTGTAACTAGCTGAATTAATAAATACACAGAGAAGATAAGCAAATTGTGTACAGAAAAACATTAATATATTATGAGTATCTCGAGGCCCCCGGTCTTATCATTATGCTCAACTGCAGAACTTTACTGTTTGCACAGCATGTATATTGAGTTGTCTTGCAGACCCTTGAACCAGTCTAATACGATGTTGAATGTTACGACTGGGCCAGACAGCAATGAAGAGCATTCTACGTTGTCAACACCAACACTCTTTTATTCAACAGAACATTAACACAAATTCATTTGCCCCTATTTTTCTAAAAAAACAAACATTTTACCAAATTTTTAACAAGAAAGAGTTTTCCGTATTACCTAATCCTACCTTTTGTTTATAAAACTTTGACAATGACCGAGAATTCCATATTTTATAGACTTCAAAATTCGTTAAAGGGACTTTGGATATAAAATTTAAGTAATGCTATTAAAATTCACCGAAAACTAGTAGTAAACACACAACAAATGCGTTACGGTCGTTGGTGACGTAAGTTTAGAATAAGACGAAGTTATATGAATACAATTGAGACCTCGCTTAGGCGGTGATAATGCAATAGACAGCATCGGTGGTGCAGAACTGATATCCACGACTGTACTGGTATGTGGGTGGATCCCATACAAGGTCAACTACAACATACTAAAAACTGATCTTAAGAACTCATAACAGTCCACTCCTTTCACGGCAAAGTAAGAACAAATTGTGGTACATAACAACTTGTAACCCAACGTAAGTTGGTAAAAACATCTGCACAATGACTACGCTTGATGGTAAGCAAACTATCTGTAAGTGAAACTCAGAATTGCAATGGGCCATACAGTTCTCTGTAACACCAGAATTACAGTAAAAGGCGAGAAGACAAGGCTTCAATACTCCAAAATTATTTTTCTATATGAATACCCTTAATAACCGCCCTGAAAATAATCGCTTTTATTAAAGTGAATCTCCATATTTTTATTGGTAGACCAGACAAAGTATAAATGCCCAGAAAAGATGTACTAAAGCCTGCCCAGAATAATTGCAATGAATAGGGTAGTTCAATTTAAGATAAACTGCACTGCTTTTAAATAGCAGACTCGACAAAGTTTCAATCTACAGAGTTGTTTCATCAGTAGCTGGTGATAATAATTTAAATGAAAAGAGCAGAAACTATTAAAAAATCTTCAGCAATGAAATGAGCATCAGTTATGAATGAACCGCGACAGGCAAGTACAGCGATACAGCTGAGGGGAACGTGGCTGGAGTTTGTAACATTATGTGATTGCCTTATCATTTTAAATCATTCACTAATCGAGCAGTCGCTCGCCAACAACTACAGTTAGCACATGATGTTGCGAGAATGTAAAACGTGAACGCCCTGTGACGTAACGTGTTTATTGTCGAAGCGCTGTCAGAGATGCAGTGACTTACTGACTGAAAATCGCAGCGCGAAAACGGACAGAAGTAGAACACTTTTGCACATTCTTTTGATGTACGAGATACTGTCGGTGAACAGTTACTCAGTTACTAATTTCTCTTGTCTCTTGTAACTTGTGTCGTGCACGCACGTCTTGCCGCCGTATTATTATTGTTGAAAATATTATTATTTTAGTGTAAAGTAAAAGTGCAAAAGTAAAAGTGCAATACCGCACAGCAGTAGATTTATTGTGCGACGTGTATGTGAAAACGTCAAAGGAATTATTTTCATTACGAGAAGAGAAGTGCCAGTCAAAACGGCATCCTTGCTAAATCCTTCATTGCAGTGTAAGTTCATCTATTAATTGTCATAAATTCAGAGTTAAATGGAACTCGTGTAGGGACTATTTATTTAGTATAGAATCTATGTCTCACTCCTTCATGAAGTTATTTAATTTTCTTTATGTTTCTGCCAAATAGTGAGTTCACAGTCATGAATTCTTTCGTCGAAATCGGAAGGGAGTTGCATGCGGCGAAATATTTTCTCCGCACCATATTCTACTGGTAAATGCATGATAAACTACGGTCCCTTAGGAAATTCATGTTGAGCTATCCAAAAAAAGTTATGTTTTGAATAGGCATTTGCTCTCCTCAGCAATGCAACTTCCGACTGATCAGACGATCGGACGAGAAACAGCTGCACACGGTCGGCGTTCGCAAATATTTTTCCACCGCCAATTATAGCTATATCTTACAGCACAAAAGTAAACATATTCTTATAATCAGCGACCACGAACGGGGAATCTATAACTGTGTTTATGTATACACATTACAGAAACATATCGTTATAACTACCACAATCCTAAGACGTCACGCTAACCGAAATATTGCATGAATTAATATCGAAGGGCACAATAGGTATCATCAAGCTTGAATTAGGCAAATTTATGGAGATTACTATCACTCCGAAGTTGGGCATAACGACGTCCTCTTACAGGCCAGGTCCCCAGCCGCCGATATAGAGTTTAATATGTCAGGGCTGAAAGGCGGTAGATGAATTACCACAACTGGGAGAAGTTTCGTGACTGTTGAATCGTTTTGAGGAACTTGCGATTGCATTAACGTTCCACATCAGGTGATCATTCAGTTGACGTATCTGGCGACGAGAGGTTTGTTATGTAAGAGTGTGGCTGAGGTATTGGAGGTTCAGTGAATGGTAAACGACTCAGAGAGATAGATTGTGTGAGAAAGTTAATGGTCGCGAGTTAGGGGCGAACTGCTGCTTAAATACTTTCTACGCGTCGATGCCCGTGGCCGAACTCTCCTACATTATTCTGAGGAGATTATAATTGCGGTCGCTGCGTTGAGACTGCGTGCGACTGAGTTGGGAAACCGTCGGGAAGGCAAGTCAGGAATGATTTTGTGTTTTGCTGAGGTCTACCACTTTTTCCGGCTTAGTGAATTGTTCTTTAGAACCGAGAGTATACATTTGCCGATACGAGAAGCATTTTTGAAAGATCAGCAACAGGGGAACATACTGGAAATGTTCAGATTGAAAGGGTGGGGTAGACGATTCCATCGAATGTTACAGATTCTTTTCGGTGTGGCGATACCGGTAATTTTTTGGGCCAGTGTCCCATTCAGTGTTGTGGGCGTCCGATCAGCTGACGTCAAAGACTTGGATAGTCTGGGAGTCGTTCCCTATCCAAGCGGTATAACAGAATCCGGTTGGTAACTAGTCAGTACCCAACTTTTGTCAGCGCATACGACAATCTTGAACCCGCCTGTTTTCTAATAAACTTTGGGAGTAAAGTTTGTCTTATCAATATAACTAGTACTGGAAAAGACGAGGTACTTTTATGCTCGCCCCCTTGCGAGGAAAGTTACAGAAATGTCAAACTGCCAACAGGCAAGTGTCGAATCTAGGAGGTTGCTTACAGGGAAGCGTTGCTTTACGGGATTTTCAGTGTCCACTGGAATTAATATTAGCCGAGGAATTGTGAGTTAATTTGTGACTGGGGTGTAATTTCATGCAGCGAAGAGGATTATTTCTTAATTATGCTGAGAATAATACTTCATTCCATTTCAGTCTTGTTAGGGATTTTAAGCTGCGTGTTTGTCAGCCTGACCAAGAGGTCAATTGCCACGCTGCACATAACAGTTTCAGGTCAGTCATTTGCGGGCTTGGTAAGCTAAAGCTCGGTTAGGAGTACTGTTGTGGTTTTTTGACATGATGACTAATAAACTCGGATTCACTAGCAGGATTAAGAATAAGATTGGTCCGATGGACGATATTCTGGTTTTCCAACCTCCATAACGGTTGCAACACCCAAAATGAAAGTTTTGTGACAACTGATTGGTGAGAGGCTTCGCGACGGCGTGATACGCCTCCCCGTATGCGTCGCCCATATTTCAGGTAACGAAGGGACAAGCCGGTAGTTATCGATCGGTAGTTGATTATACAATTCTTAACCAAAAAGTCGTCTTAAAATCTGTACCAGTACCGGACTTCCGTACCTATTCTACCATCCTGAATTTGAACAAGCCCCACCAGCAGATTCCTCACACTGAGGACTAAACATGCCGCAGGATTTGACACCGTTTGGAAGCTGTACCAGTTCAGTAGCGTTCCTTTCAACGTATCTAACAATGCGGCTGTATTATCATGTCTCCTACACTGTGTTTTGTGCGTCATGCAATTCAAATCAGTGTACAGCAAAGTCCTCATTAGCCTTGCAGGAAGTGGGTTTGACCTTTAAACCATCTGTGGTAAATCTGGACCTAAGGGAGATTCCATTTTTAGGATCTTGGTTTCAGCCAATGGTGTTAAAATAGATCAGGAAAGGAGATGAGATATTCAGAGAAGATAAAAGTAGCTCGCTGTATCAATATATCAAATTTTTTTATAAAATTCCTTCCGAATTTTGTGCAACTTTCAGCCGCAATAAATGGCTTGAGGAAGAAAGGGGTGAGTTTCCAGATGGGGGAAATCCAGCAGGCGGTCTTTGAGGCGGTTAAAGTATCTCTGCCGACCGGAGTAGCCGTGCGGTTCTAGGCGCTACATTCTGGACCCGAGCGACGGCTACGGACGCAGGTTCGAATCCTACCTCGGGCATGGATCTGTGTGATGTCCTTAAGTTTGTTTGGTTTAATTAGTTCTAAGTTCTACACGACTGATGACCTCAGAAGTTAAGTCGCATAGTGCTCAGAGCCATTTTAACCAATTTAAAGTATCTCTGAGTGTTCTGCTGGCTTTGGATGTTCCGGATTTTGAACGCACCATCATTGTCGAAACATGTGCTTCTGATTCTGGGGTCGTTGCTGTAAATTCACGAGAAAACGATGACGAGCGTCATCGTTTAACTTACGCTTCCAGAGGCCTTCTTGGCATTTGGCTTTCCAAAAATTTAAGTTCTACTAGGAGCTTTGTCATTTAGTCATTTTTTCCTCAAAACGGTAAATCAGGCTTTGAGTTGGGTGGTCGCGATATCCAGAAAGACAGGACAAATCGAGAGGTGGGCTGTGTATGTTTCCAGCTTTCGCTTCCCTGCCAGGCACAGCCAGGGAGCAAATAATCAGGTAACAGAAGCCCTTAGCAGTATGTTCCAGAAGCAAGTAACGGAGTAACAGCTATGACAGGATTTACTAGACTCTAAATGGATTTCAATCGTGTTTTCCGAGGTACGTGAGCTCTTAGGGAATTCGCTGAACAAACGGAGACAGGAACCATAGATTCAGGGGATGAGACAAAAGCTTGATACTGGGGAAAGGTGCCAGGTTACGAACTGAGAAAAGGAAGTACATGTTGCAAGACTAAGAGTGACAAATCGTTTAATGTCTGTTTACCTGAGGAACTAGTACTGGTCATTTTTAAGTATTTTGACCACCCCCTTATTGGTGGGCATTTGGAAGTGAATAAAGCCATTATGAAAGTTAAACAGTACCTGTCTCGACCACTATGCCTAAAGATGTGCGTAAATTTGTGGGTGACTGTGAAGATTGCAAATTCGTCAAGCCTAAACCCAGTTTTACAGAAGGCTTACTTCAGTCCACGCGAGATAGTGATACCATGGACAAAATGTTCATTGGTTATATCGGACCAGTCCCACGGCAAAGGAATGGTAAACTTTATGGTTTTGTGGTGGTGGATTCCATTTTAATTTTTTGGGTCATCAGGCTTTTGACTGGTTTGATACGACCCGCAACGAATTCCTCTTCTTCACTTTCACTCAGGACAGGAAAGTCATGAACGAATGATATCACTTACGTCCTTTCACCTTGAATTTTAAATCCACTTCCGAACGTTTCCTTTATTTCCGTCATTGCTTCTTCAGTGTACAGATTGAACAGTGGGGCGGAAAGACTACATCCCTTTTAATCCATGCGCATTGTTCTTAGTCACCCACTCTTATTATTCACTCTTGGCTTTTGTACGTATGTTACCCGTCTCTCTTTCTATAGCTTACCCCTATTGTCCTCAGGCTTTCGTACAACCAGCATTATTTTACATTGCGAAGGCTTTCTCCAGCTCGACAAATCCTGTGAACATATCTTGGTTTTTCTATTGTGTTACTTCTAGCCGGTTTGAGTAGCCGAGCGGTTCTAGGCGCTACATTCTGGAGCCGCGCGACCGTGACGGTTGCAGGTTCGAATCCTGCCTCGGGCATGGATGTGTGTGATGTACTTAGGTTGGTTAGGTTTAAGTAGTTCTAAGTTCTAGGGGACTGAAGACCACAGCAGTTAAGTCCCATAGTGCTCAGAGCCATTTGAACCATTGTTACTTCGATTGTCCACCACAGCCTCAGAATGCGCCCTAGGTGTTTTTAACTTTTCTAAAGCCAAACTGATCGTCATCTAGTACACCCCCAATTTCCTTTTCCGTTCATCTGTATACCATTCGTGTCACCAACATGGATGCATGTGCAATTAAGCTGATTGTGCGGTAATTATCGCACTTGTCAGCTCTTGCAGTCTTCGGAATTGTGTGTATGATATATTTCCCTAAGTCAGATGGTATCTCGCCAGACTCTACTACACACAATGTGAATAGTTGTTTTGGTGCCACGTCCCCCCAATGGTATTAGGAGTTAGAAGTTGTAATGAAATGTGGTCTATCCCTTCTGCCTTATTTGATATTAAGTCTTCCGAAGCTCTTTTAAATTCTGATTCTAGTACTGGATCCCCTATCTCTTCTAAATCGAATCCCGTTTCTTCTTTCATCACATCAGACAAATCTTCCCCTCATTGAGGCCTTCAGTGTACTCTTTCCACCTAACTGCTCTCTCCTCTGCATTTAACAGTAGAAATCCCGGTGCACTCGTAATGATACCACCCTAGCTTTTAATGTCAGCGAAGGTTGTTTTGACCACCCCGTATGCTGAGTCAGTCCTCCTGACAATCATTTCGTTTTCGATCTCTTCACGTTTTTAATGCAGCCGTTTTGTGTTAGCTTATCTGCACTTCCTATTTAGTGCATTCCTCAGCCAATTGTATCTTTGCATACCTGCCTTTTTCTGATCACTTTCATAGTTTCTGCTTTCTATCGATCAGCTGAAGTATATCTTTCTTATCCACCGCGTCTTCGCAGTTACTGTCTTTGTACCTATTTTTTTTCTTTAGAGCTTCTGTGATTGCCCTTTTTTTAGAGATGTCAATTCCTCTTCAACTGTACTGCCTACTGAGCTATTATTTATTGCTGCATCTGTAGCCTTAGAGAACTTAAAGTGTATCTCGTCATTCCTTAGTACTTCTGTATCCCACTTCATTGCATGTTGCTTCTTCCTGACTAATCCCTTGAAGTTCAGCCCACTCTTCATCTCTACTACATTGTGATCAGTGCCTATATGTCCTCCTGGGTACGCCTTACAATCCAGTATGTGATTTCGGAATCTCTGTCAAACCATGATGTAACCCAACTGAAATCTTTTCGTATTATCCTACCTTTTGCAAGTGACCTCCTACCCTTGTGGTTCTTGAACAGAGTTTTCTATGTCACTAACTGAAATTTGTTACAGAACTCAATTAGGATTTCTACATTCACATTCTTGTCCGAAGCCCATATTCTCCTGTAGCCTTTTCTTCTACTCCTTCCCTAACAACTACATTCCAGTTCCCATGACTACTACATTTTCATCTCCATTTATGTGTTGTATTACCCTTTCAGTGTCCTCATACACTTTCCCTATCTCTTCATCTTCAGTTTGTGACGTTGGCATGTATATCCGAACTATCGTTCTCCGTGTTGGTTTGCAGTCGGTTCTGATAAGAACTACTATATCACAGTAACAGACTGTTTGCCTTACCTTCCCATTTATAACGAATCCTACACCCGTTATACCGTTTTCTGCTGTTATTGGCATTACCCTATACTCATCTGACCAGAAATTCATGACTTCTTTCCATATCACTCCACTGACCCTTACTTTATCTAGATTGAGCCTTTGAATTTCTCTTTTTAGACTTTCTACCTTCCCTACTACGATCAAGCTTCTGACGTTCCACGCCTCGGCTCGCAGAACGCTATCCTATAGTTGAGTATTCAGTCTTTTTCTCATGGTCACCTACCGTTGACAGGCCCCTTCTGGAGATCCGAGAGGGGGACTCTTCCGGAATCTTTCGCCAATGAAGAGATCATCATGACACTGTTTCAGTAACAGGCCTCATGTCCTCTATTTTGATGCAGTGGTTTCCATTGCCTTTCGCATCCTCATGCCATTGACCATTGCTGATTCTTCCACCTCTAGTGGCAGCAGGAGGAAAGAATGAATATACTAACATACAGCAGATACATCTACTGAATATGTGTGTGGGGCTCCGATTACTAAAAGCTAAGTAAAATGTGGTGTGAAATAGAAATAACATACCTTGTCGACACTGTAGACACACTCAGCTGCTCAGTCCTTTTTATGTAGTTTACAGATTGCGCCCAGAATTTAGGTAATAGACACCCTTCAATTTGATATGTTTAATGCAGGAAGATAAAAACAGCAATGCTACTAGACTCCAGTTGCCTCCATGGTAATTGAATTTACTGTGTTAAGAAGTGGTGGAAAACTGTTTACTGGGTCGTTATTAACGCGATTTCCGTAGGCTCTATCGACTCGGAGATTCTGTGTCTTTCGCTCGCAAGAGCTTCGCATTGGAAGGTTAGATGTGTTGCAGTTTCGTCTTCCTCACCACGTAGTCCACATTTAGCGGCTTTCTCCTCTGTGTCCACGCGTGACGATGGTTTACGAAGTTCTATGGCCAGTCATGAGTTCTACTACGAGTCTGATTTGTTTCCTTTTCAAGTTCATTAATACAGAACTTCTTTTGAAATATGGATGGGCCAACATTCGCTTGCCAGTTTCTGATTATTTACAGAGATCACAGTTTTCCTTGTGCTGATGAGAAGCTTTCTCTTTTACCTTTTTGACGTATATTGCAGCATACAGGATAATGTTTTTTTTTGTTTTGTTTTTGAAGTCTTTACTATTGATACATGTAAAATTTTTTATTGTTAATTCGTGTACACAGTTGTCTGGGATTTACGCTTCATAATGTTCTTGCTTATTCATTAGAACTGCATTTGCTATATTGATCAGAGTAATGGATTTTCTACCTGCTACATTGGAGTCAATAGTTCAGATGCTATTAGAGGGAGTCATATCTGGAGTAAGTGTGGTAGTCTACAAAAATGATGTCATTATAGTGGAAAAAGGACATGAGTTTGGTTATTAAATTATTGTTTGAAAATTAAAGTTTCTTCAAACTACCACCTCTACACTCACCTGTTTTTGAACAGGGTGAGATTGTGAAGAAATTTGAGTCTTGAGTCGTTTGTATATTGTTAGAGCATGTCGAGTATAATGGAATATAGAACAATTCATATTTAAATTATTTGTTTAATTAATATTAGAATGAATCTGGACTTTAAAAAATTATATATCTGAAGTGGGCATGCGGTGGATTGTGGAAAGCGGCTGTCACCTAAGGCTGCTTGTGCATCTGTGAACATCAACGTGGTTTTTCCAATGAATAATTAATGTTTGTGGAGCGATAATGTAACTTTTATTACATCATTCCTACAAAGATTTAATGTTTACACTGATGTGTTTAATTTGATACAATTTCTGAATCTAGTACTACCTGTGGTTTTCTGGAAAATGATTCTATGGCTCCTGTTGATGACCTATAGAGGGGTAATTCAGTTTCAAAACACAATAGTAAATTGAATAATATGCTAATGTTCCAAGAATTATGGGACAAGTTGGAGTCTAATGTGAAGGGGCCTAATTAAATGTTAGCCTCAGAACTAGTGGAAAGGAACTTAGAGTGAAATTATAAACTAGTACCAACTGGTTTAATGGTAACTTGCTGGCTGTTCCCAGTCAACAACGAGGTAGTGCTATTCTACTACAAAGGCGAATTCACAAGTTAGTGCAGAAGTTTGAATTCACTGTGGAACACATTTCACGGAAATTTAGTGCACTTACCACTCGGTTAAGATAAGAGCTGCAGAGAGCCTCTCTTCTGTGAAAAATATAAGAGTGGTTTCTGTAGAAGAGAGTCCAGTAGTAATCACTATAAAATTACTGTTCACTTTGCACATGCAAATGATTTATCCTATATTAACCAGTTGTACAGAACTGTAATCATAATCCTAAAACTGAGTTTCTACTCTACTACTCTCGGAGAACTCTCTTGAACTGTAGAATGGATTGATTATTAAAAGTTATAGAACTTACTTATACAAGATGTATTGTATGGACAGTATGTCAGTTTATTAAAAAAGTTCAAACAGTTTACTTTGCGAAAGTTACCTATTCTCGTGGGTCTAATCTAGGAATATCATAGCTAACACATGGTTCAAGAATCATAAAGGAAGGTAGAATACATGGAAGAAGCCCAGAGGTACTGACAGGATTCAGATGGATTATATAATGGTAAGATAGAGATTTAGGAACCAGATTTTAAATTGTAAGACGTTTCCAGAGGCAGATGTGCACTCCGACCACAATCTATTGGTTTTGAACTGTACATTAAAACTGAAGAAACCGCAACAAGGTGGGAATTTAAGGAGATGGGACCCGGACAAACTGACTAAACCGAAGGTTGCACAGAAATTCGTGGAGAGCATAAAGGAACAATTGACAGGAATGGAGGAAAGAAGTACAGTAGAAGAAGAACGGGTAGCTCTGAGAGACGAAATAGTGAAGGCAGCAGAGGATCAAGAAAGTAAAAAGACGATGGCTAGTAGAAATCCTTGGGTAACAGAAGAAATATTGAATTTAATTGATGAAAAGAGAAAATATAGAAATGCAGTAAATGAAGCAGGCAAAAAGGAATACAATCGTCTCCAAAATGAGACAAGCAGTAAAGGATACACAAGGTATTAAAATCCATGGAGGTGACATAAAAACTTTGAGGTTTGGCGATGACATTGTAATTCTGTCAGAGACAGCTAAGGACTTGGAAGAGCGGTTGAACGAAATGGACAGTGTCTTGAATGGAGGATATAAGATGAAGAACAACAAAAGTAAAACGAGGATAATGGACTGTAAACCAATTAAGTCGGGTGCTGTTGAGGGAATTAGATTAGGAAATGAGACACTTACAGTAGTAAAGGAGTTTTGGTATTTGGGGAGCAAAATAACTGATCATGGTCGAAGTAGAGAGGATATAAAATGTAGACTGGCAATGGCATGGAAAGCGTTTCTGAATAAGAGAAATTTGTTAACATCGAGTAGAGATTTAAGTATAAGAAGGTCGTTTCTAAAAGTATTTGTATGGAGTGCAGCCATGTATGGAAGTGAAACATGGACGATAAATAGTTTAGACAAGAAGAGAATAGAAGCTTCCGAAATGTGGTGCTACAGAAGAATGCTGAAGATTAAATGGGTAGATCACATAACTAATGAGGAGTTATTGAATAGGACTGGGGAGAAGACGAGTTTGTGTCATAACTTGACAAGAAGAAGGGACCGGTCGGTAGGACATGTTCTGAGGCATTAAGGGATCACAAATTTAGCATTGGAGGACAGCGAGGAGGGTAAAAATTGTAGAGGGAGAGCAAGAGATGAATACACCAAGCAGATTCAGAAGGATGTAGGTTGCAGTAATAACTGTGAGATGAAGAAGCCTGCACAGTGTAAGTAGCATGGAGAGCCGCATCAAACCAGTCTCTGGACTGAAGAACACAACAACAACAAATCCCATCACACGCCTGCATTGTAGGTTTCGCATTGAATGCTCTAAGAATTTGTTGCGGAGAAAATCCATTCGTTTTACAAAAGCGCTTGAGGTACGTGAGCTCTTCTTGCAATTTATCTACGCCGTACGCACTAAGGTCTTAAAGACACCTGTGGTCTGTGAATGGCGATGGCATCTACTGGCGTGTAGGTATTGGTTTGTATGTTTTGGTTTACGATATACGGCATGACCTAATGTGCCATCAACTTTAGGGCGAACGACAACATCCAAATAGTGGAGGCAGTCATCTTTTTCTATTTTCATGGTAAATATAATACTAGCATAGCTAGCATTCAGATGCTCAAGAAATCGATGTAATTAATCCATCTCGCGCTGCCACACTATAAATGTGTCGCACACGTACCTCTGAATACCAGTGGTTTAAAACTTGCTAAGTCCACTGCCTTATCCTCGAAGCCTTCCATGAATAAATTAGCCACCAGAGAGGAGAAGGAATTTCCAATAGCAACTCCATCAATCTGCTAATAAAATTCACCATTAAACTGAATATAAGATGACAAAAGCACATGATCAAGCAAGGTCGTGATGTTCTTATCAAAATGATGGCCGATAAAAGATAAAGAGTCCTTTAAATGTACTTTAACATATGATGATACCACGTCAAAACAGTCGAGCACATCCGTACTATATAACATGACATTGCTAAGTCTCGGAATTTAACGTATACCATTATATGAATGGAATTAAATTCCTAGAATTACATATATTTGGCAGAAAAATTCGTCGGTGTACTAATAGTGCTCGTTTTATTCCTCATATTGTCATCTCATTGGTAGGATCTTTGTTAAGTTTCCGGTATTCACCAGAACTAAGATGACCACATATATTTTCCTTGTGGACTTCCTGAAGCAAAGGGACGGTGGCATTACCTTTATCAGCACGCAGACCGACTGTGTCAGTATCCTCACGCAGCTTTTATACCGCAAATCTCTCTTCCTTGGAAACATTACTTCTTTGTGGACTGTGTTTCCTAATTATTTGGCAGCTTTCACGTCTGATTTCATCTGCTGAATCCTCAGATAGCCGTCGGCCACCTTCTTCAACAGCACTGACGGAAGATGATATCAGCAAAGTCTTTGGTGAAGGGGCACCTTTGGACTAGGAAGATCGTTAAAGTCGAGGGACCCCATAATGAGAATAAATGACCAACTCATGTAGAGAAAAGTAATATACAGGTACCTAGGTTTAAACATGGAAGAAAAGCTTGATTTTCATGCAGATGTCGATATCGTCTGCCAGAGAGACATTAAAATGCTGCACAAAATAAGTACAACTGGCCAAAGAAATTTTCCTATGAATGTAAGTGCAGTAACAACGTACCAAAAAACAATACTAACGCTGTTTAGAGGTACAGGTGGAGTGTCTGGGATCGTACAGCCAGAAAGCTAAGGACACCCACACTCTACGGGAAGCACAGGGAAGCGTGCTTCTATGCCTTAGAGTTTTGTATAGAACAATACCGAATGAGGCACTCCTGCTGATATTAGACTTCCTACATCTGGACACAGCCACATGAAAGTAAGGCATACTGTACTGGTTCAGAAAGGGAGAATATGGAAGAGTATAGGAGATACAGGTCACAAGAGCTACATAAGAAAATGAAGGCATATACCGATAGAAAATGGCAATATTTCTGGGACGAGCCAAAAACAGGAAGGAGAACTAAACATTTCTAACCTAACATATAGGAAAGATTGACATGTCATATTTCTTCCCGACCAAGGAACCTACACACTACCTGACGGGACAAGCCCCATATCCTTCTTTAATGTAGAAAATACAACCAGACATCACAGACCCTTGTGAATATGGAGCAGTTGTCAGACTTGAACACATACTCTGAGAATGAGCCACTAGACGAAACGTTGGAGACTACGATAGTAGCATCTTTGGTTATGGAACAGTCGATGACATAATAAGGATAAAGGAAAGAAGAGGTGTGGCACAAATGGAATTTGCTGACAGCGAAAACACACACATCAAAAAAAAAAAAAAAAAAAAAAAAAAAAAAAGAAAGAAAGAAACAGATTTTGCGTCACTTCGGTTCCCAGAGTTCCGAACCTGTACAGAAAATTGGAATAGAAATCAACATAAACATTATTTCCCTCTTTTTTATTTCTCATGAAAACCAAGTATAGCATATCGTACCACTGTATAGCGAGACGTTCAGAGGTGGTGGTCCAGACTTCTGTACACACCGGTACCTCTGATACCCAGTAGCACATCCTCTTGCATTTATGCATGCCTGTATTCGTCGTGGCATACTATCCACAAGTTCATCAACGCACTGTTGATTCAGGTTGTCGCACTCCTCAACGACAATTTGCCGTAGATCGCTCAGAGTGGTGATGGATCACGTCATCCATATACAGCCCTTTTTAGTCTATCCCAGGCATGTTTGGTAGGGTTCATGTTTGAAGAACATGCTGGCCACTCTAGTCAAGTGATTTCGTTATTCTGAAGGATGTTAACCACAAGGGGTGCACGAAGGATGCGCTACTTGTCGTCCATGAAGACGAATGCCTTGTAAATATGCTGCCCATAATTATGGTTGCACTATCAGTCGGAGGAAGGCATTCATGTATCGTACAGCCGTTACATCGCCTTCCATGACCATCAATGGCGTACTTCGGCCCCACACAATACACCTCAAAACAGCAGGGAACCTCCACGTTGCTGTAGTCAGTGGACAATGTGTCTAAGGAGTTCAGCCTGACCGGGTTGCCTTCAAACATGACTCCGACGATTCTCAGGTTGAAGGCACATGCGACACACATCGGTGAAGAGAACATGATGCCAGTCTCGAGCGGTCTATTCGGCATGTTGTTGGGCCCATGTGTACCGCGCTGCATTGTATCGTGGTTGCAAACATGAACCTCGCGTTGGTCGTCGTAAGTGAAGCTGTGCATCATGTAGCCTAATGCGCACAGTTTGAGTTGTAACACGACGTCCTGTGGCAGCACGCAAAACAATATTTAACATGGTGGCGTTGCTGTCAGGGTGCACCCGAGCCATAATCCGTAGGTCGCGGTCGTCCACTGCAGTAGTAGCCCTTGCTCGGCCTGAGCGACGCATATCATCGACAGCTCCTGTCTCTCTGTATCCCCTGCATGTCTCGTTTTGTTTCACTCCGACATGCCTGGACACTTCTCCTTTTGATAGCACATCCTGGCACAAAATAAGAATGCGGAAGCAATCAAACCGCGGTATTGACCGTGTAAGCACTATGGAACTACAGACTACATGAGCCGTGTACCTCCTTCCTGGCGGAGTGACTGGATCTGATCGGCTATCGGACACCCTTCGCCTAATGGAAGCAGCTCATGCATGGCTCTTTACACCTTTAGGCACGTTTAGTGACATATCTGAACAGTCAAAGGGGCTATATGTGTGATACGAAATCCACAGTCAACGTCTATCTTCAGGATTTCTGGGAACCAGGGTGATGCAAAGCTTTTTTGATGTATGTATTAGCATATGAACTGCAAGCATACAGTGGCTAGAGACAACAAGGAAAAGGCCACACATAAAGACGACGAGTTGCACCATAGCAGATGATCCACCTACAGCAACCTTTCACAAGGAGAGAGGAGATGAGCCTCGGGGAGGATTCCCTGGCAGTCACCTCATTATCTATACAACTTGGGTGGCAGTAGCCGGGTCCCTATGAAACCTGAGCTGTGCCTCAGCCTGGTAGGGGTTACTATCAAAACAAATGAAAAATCTAGCTTGGTTGTGTGACCGGTTAGAGTAATCTAATCTAGTGGGGTGTTAATGTAGTATAGTGCTGCGAACTGTAGTGTTGTATAGTAATGTACTCAAGAAATACAAATTGCAGAAACTTCTAATAAACGGCGATTTCTCGAGAAGACCTGGTGCAGCATCCCAACATCGCTCTTCCGAACCGTTCGCTGCCAGCCACTTCAACGGACGCAGGAAAGCGCGCCGACCTCCCGTCTCACCGCGTCGCAGCTGGCACCGGCCAGACTGATGTCGTGGGTTGACTCCTGTTGCTCTCGTGTCAACCACGAAGTCACTACCCCTTGCTATACGCCGCGGCCCACTTGACTCACCTCACATGCGCCGATGCTCAAGACGAACAAGTCGTCTTGTGCCTCAGTGCGCGACCGACCAACCGCCAACCGCCTGAGCAAACTCGAGCGGACTGGCGGCCTAACGCGCAGACTCAGATGCAGGAACTAAGCCCCGACAGGCCTACCACTCGCTGAGTTCTCTTACTGCCTAACAAAATCGGACGAGAGACAGACTAGCAAGCTGGCGACGAGAGACTGACCCCAACTGACCGACTGGCGAGCTCATAGCACCCCTTAAATGCACGGGAATAGGCAACCTTTCCCCTTTCACAGCAGAGGGAGACACCGAAACTGCGATTGCCTCAGCAGCGCCGCCGCCAGAAATGGATGGCTACCGCTTCACACTACAAGCTGCTGCCCGCTCTTCAAAACGTCACTTTTTACCACGGCTCAACCTCCTCCCCTCAAACTAGAACAGGTGCCCGATGTCAGAGACTTCACCCGGCCCAAATGGACTCGATATTCCCTACCGGTCTGATCATGGCTGACTAACAGGTTAACCGGCCCCAACACACGGAGCACTGTGCATGGACCTATAAAGCGGGGTGTGAACTTCCCTACTCGGGCCCCCATCCTTCTTCGATCCTGATCATTCTTAATATAGACTTGATTCCCCGGTTTTCACTGATGAGGACGCCTATTGCAGTTGTACCCCACGGCTTGACGATCATGGGCAGCCTCTATATTGCGACGAGCCTGATTCCAGTTCCTAATAATTAACGGCGGGAATACTCACTCAGGAAGCAAGTCTTGGATGCGCCATAAGTTAGACAAAGGCGAATTGGTAGTATAGGTCAATAAGAGAGAGACCTGAGTAGTCTTCAATGCCTCATGAACCGCAGTGTTAAACGCAGAATTAATCCAGGTCAAGTTAGTATCCCACTTACTCGGTTTAACTTGATGGTAAATTATTAAAGCTGATTTTAGGTTGCGTACCACACGTTCAGCAAAGGACCTCTGAGGGTAATACGGTGTTGTGTTTACGTGCTTGATGCCATTCCCGAAGCAAAAGGCCTTAAACTTATCTGACACAAAAGCAGGGACATTATCACTAACCAGTCTCTTAGGAGGCCCAACGATCGAAAAGATGTCAGTAAGGTGAGAAATAGTTGCGTTGGTAGTACTACTTATACTGGGAATATGCCAAGTAAAGTGAGAAAAGGCATCAATTACCACCAAAATACACATATTTCCTCTACTGGAACGTGGCAACGGACCCACATAATCGATATAAGGATAATTGGATAATTTTCACGTTCCAAAGACAACAGACCTTGCTGTTCGGCATTACTAGGCTTCGCGGCCCGAAACAGATTGCAACCGGCTACTAACGTCTTAGTGTGGCGCTCCAGATGAGGCCAAGTCACATACTACTTAATTTAACTGGGTCTAGCAACCATTGCTCAGTAGAGAACGACCTAGAAAAAGCTAACAGGACAAGTAATATGAAAAAAAACCACTCGTCATCCTCCTATTGGTCTACATCGGAAGCGTATCTATAAGTGTACAAATAATCGAACTGCACTGAGTAGCAAAGAATGCAGACCTGATTTGTGCAACGACGTTGTTTTGACCAAATACCCACCCTCGCACTGATCAGGTCCCTACCCTCCGGGTTAAAGTTTATCATGTCAGGGCCGATCAGAAGTAGGCCATCCTTTGTGAGTTTGGACTTGGTGTTACAATCAGAACACAAGCTATGGGACACAGCATCTCTGAGGTAACGTTGAAATGGAGAATTTCCCGTATGACCATTTCACGAGTGTACCGTGAATATTAGGAATCCGATAAAATATTAATACAAAGCTTTACGCCTCGCCTTGGCCATCAACACTAACATTGAATTGTTGATGTCTGGAAACATGTTGCCTGATCGGACGAGTCTCGTTTCAAATTATATTGAGCGAATGGACGTGGACGTCTATGGAGACAACATTATGAGTCCATGGACCCAGCATGTCAGCAGGGGACTGTTCAAGCTGGTGGAAGCTTTAAGCTCTGTAATGGTGTAGGGCGTATGCAGTTGGAGTGGTATGGAACCCCTGATAAGTCTAGGTACAAGTCTGACAGGTGACACGTACGTAATCATCCTGTCTGATCACCTGCATCTCTCCATGTCCACTGTGAATCCAAACAAATTACGGCAATTCCAGCAGGACAATGTGACACCCCACACGTCCAGAATTGCTACAGAGTAGCTACAAGAATACTCTTCTCAGTTTAAAAACTTCCGCTGGCACCAAATTCCCCAGATATGAACATAATTGAGCATATCTGGGATGCCTTCCAATGCCATGTTTAGAAGAGATCTCCATCCCATCTTACTGTTAGTGATTTATGGGAAGGATTGCAGGATCCATGGGGTCAGTTCCCTCCAGCGCTACTTCAGACATTAGTCGAGTCCATGTCACGTCATTTTGCGGCAGTTTTGTGTGCTCACGATGGCCCTACAGGATTTTAAGCAGGTGTACCTGTTTCTTTGGCTCTTCAGTGTACAGGAAAGAAAAACCTTTGATATTTAAAGGAACTGGGTTGCTGTATCTGTACATTTATGATAGTTGAATAAATATTAAATAAATAACTTCGCCATATTTACCTGTTACACAACGAATAGCAGTAGGACATAAAAATGGAAGTTTGCGAGAGAAAATGTAAGCACTTGCTTTGATAAAAATATCACTGAACAAACTAGTAAACTAAACAACTAACGAGTTGGTGATGGCTGCCTTCCTTAATATTGCTCTCGGCTGTGTTACAAAATAAAAACTGCATGTCTGAGACCCTGTCACGATTTGTCATTAATTATTATGGGGTCAGGGTGAGAGGAATCTTTCAATGACGACATTCACGCACGTATACACATACAATAGAGATTCGGGACAAATATAAGAATAAAGAAAAACTCCAGAAGTATGCACGTGGTTGGCAAACGGTCGTCCCTTTGGTTTGAGTCCATGAAGCTAGCTAACAAGAATTCATCAGTAAGAATGAACTGTTAACAGTTGCACCATAGAAGAAGTTCTCAAACTAATTTGGAACTTTAACTCCGGGAATCAGTATCTGTGACATGTAACGTTTCTCACAATCCACGAACACATGGTCGTTACAAACAAAAATCATGCATAATATGAGTGGTAAAATTCTGAATAGCGAAACAAATTGGACAGGATATACCACCGTGAGACACGATCTGCGAAGGTGTGGCTTTGAGATCCGAACTTAACATATGCTGAGACAACAAAGACAAGTGGGAACTAGATAATTAACTGAAATTGAAATTAGATAACTTTCAGAAACCTGTTCAATTATGCTACACTTGTCAGATCAACAACTTACTTAATCAGGCTGAACTGAGAAGATATATGACGCGCCATATATTCGAACAAGGGGGAGCACGACAATAACTTGAATGGGTGGAAGAGTGGAACCATTCATAATGTTCCGAAATTAACAAGAAAAATTCCATATACCGCTCAACGAGCAATGAACGATGAAAGCAAGACGTAAATTTTGACTGGAGCTGAAAACTACAAAAATAAAGTAAAGAGCTAAATGCGAATACGCGCAGTCACACTTAGTCGTTGACCCCGTCTCGCGTTTGTGGACGCTAAACTGCGCGGTCCAGAGCCCGTACAGTATCCCAATCTTTATGCGGTCCAATTTCAGACACGTTCAAAAATGATGATGAAATGATAGGGACAACACAAACACCCACTCCCTGGGCAGAGAAAATACCCAACTAGGCCGGGAATCGAAACCGTGACCCCATGACCCAAAGGCAGCACTGCTAGCTACTTATTTTTTAAACATTTCTTTAAGGAACAATGTTACACATTCCAAATACATACTAATTACGTGCTCTACCCATGAACACATTTATACAGGAAATGATTAAAACAAAAAGAGTTTGATCATTGCAGTTATGCTGATGTTAAAGAAATACAACAGAAGTTTGTGCTACTGACTAAATTACCAGAAAGAATTAATTTGAATACCAGGAAAAGTTTTTTAAAGATATTAAGACTCTATCAAACATGAATAGATAAAAAACTACAATTTGAATTACATGTGCTCCAATCCCTACAGAAGCGTAAATAGCACTTAATGAAGGATATCAACAAGTTTTAGGGATAATTTTTAATATATTAATGTACAAAAGGAGATCGTCTCCGCGAGAGACAGGTCAAGGGAAGGAACTGATCTTTAACCTGCTCTGCTCAGTCAGACTAGCTATGAGCATTTCACACGATTATACGGAAGACACTAAAAATTACACACAATATCGAACATTTATGCCCATCGCACAAAAAACAATTTAAAAATCGTATTATACAATCTCTTAAATACCTGAGAATGGCGGAGAAGAGATGTTATAAAATTGACTAGCCTTCCAACTACACTCTCTGGACATGAATGGAATAGTAATTATCCGAAGTGATCAGACCTGTATTATAGATCTTTCACTGGAAAACTGACTTACACATCACAGTGCAAAAATGAACATTGAAATTTGCCAGCAATTGAATATTGCATTATATTAGATACAATATTATGGTTTTAACAAATCGATAAAGACATATCCATAAAAACTGTCAATTTTCATATTAATACTATAAACCATTGAGGCAGCTGTATTGTTTTATGTTTTTGCACATACGTTATGCACATTATCTTATAAAATTTCATAACTAAACTGTGAAGTAGTAAAAAACACAACCCAAAAGTTTACACTGAAAATTTAAAAATATCCTTAACGTAACTACAATACATCACTACCAACACAGTCTTCCTTTTTATATTAACAAATGCCCTTTCTATGCCATATATTATTTAACATATTACCGAAATTTTTCTTGTGAATCGAATACCTTCTAATTTTGTGGTATTCACACAGCATGTGTACCTTGAACTTCATGGTGCTGTCGGATCTTAGTTTTCTAATGGCGTAATTAACAAAATTTCCCAGTAACTAGTACACAGTGTTATTTTTTGCCTCTGGGAAATAGTGTTCTTCAGGCCTGTGTATCAGTTAGAGCGATATATTCTCAGGAGATGTCCTTGTAATCATAGCTATTTGCTCTTGGATCCACTTCCAACTATTCATGTGACCGCTGGAAGTGCATCTATGAATTTCAAAATAATTCAAAAGCCAAGATCGCTTAAATACTGTTTACTGGGTAACCGGTTTCAACACACTGAAGGTGCCATCATCGGATCTGTGCAGATAAAACATGACAGGTTTCAGGAAGGGCTTACACGAGGTATATACATCACTATTACTACAGCACCACTCACCTGAATGTAGCTTAACATTTATCAACCATTTGGTTATAACGATACCTGAGGCAGACCAGCTGATATAACGTCATTGTCACAAGGAAATAAAAAACAACTGCACTCATTGTCATTTTTTTCCATCCGTTACGTAAAACCGAAGTCACAAGATAAAATTATTTGGTACATGACCGCTGCTCGACTAACAACGGTCGGCATCACACTGCCTTATTCCGCGCCGATTTACCTGCTGCGATTCTTGTGGTTCACAACCGTCGTCTAGATAGCGTAGTCCAAGTAGTGCACACAGAGTCCTACGGTATAACCACTCATTACTACTATACTACAACTGCTAATCAAATACCGCTGCAAAGAGCACTTTCGCATACACTTACTGTACTACTATACATGATATGCATACTATATATACTACACATACTATAAAGTACGTCAGTTACAGAGTAAAAACATCTGAAGTGAAGGTATTATCCATATTAGCGCCATATGGAGTATATAGTGTAACTCATGTAAGCCCTCCTTAAAACCTGTCATGTTATATCTTCACAGATCCGACGATGGCACCTTCAGTGTGTTGAAACCGGTTATCCAGTAAACAGTATGTAAGAGATCTTGGCATTTGAATCATTTTTACAACCGAGTGATCGCCCTACTACGCACGATGTCTTCACTGGAAAATATCTACGAATTATTGTGTCAGCTAAATGGAATTGTTGACCATAATTTCTTTCACAGAGTCTAAATGGTAATAGGCTTTCATTGGTGCTAACTACATTGTTAACTGTCTTGCACCATGACGTTTTTGTATTAGACGTGAACACATTAGAACTAATATTTCTAAAATCAATGTTTGGAAACTGTCGTCCTACTTTGTTCCTTCGTTCGTTTTCTTTCTTCTCGTTACCGCATTATGGCTCTTGACGTTAAGTGTCATGTCTGTCTGATTTCGGCACTTACATCAATGAACTCAACATAGAAAACCCTCACATGTTGTAAACGTTTGTTGACATTCTGCACGTCAATCGGGGGAAGTAGGCTTTGAGGCTTAAAGACCTCGAAAAGTTGGCTGGTTATGCTTTCTCACGAGTCCCTTATTTCAATAACTTTGCTTTTCACAAAAAGTGTAGAGGCTTTTTCCGTTATATCAGTTAATCCTAGTCCACCATTTTTAGTCACTAAAGTGGCTACTTTACCAGATACTCTCAACACTTCACCTTTCCACAAAAATATTGTAATTTTGGACATTATTCTCGACGCTATCATTCTCGGTATTGGAAATATCTTGGCAATATAATAAGCTTTATCAAGGATGCATGTGTTGATATGCATTGTTGTTTGAACTTGGATCATACATCTGGTTAAATTCTCTATAATAGCCCCTTGCACTTTATCTGCTGCAACTTTTCAATTTAAAGCCATCATTTTCATGGGGCATGCTGTCAGGGTGATCCCAAGTGTTTTATGTTGTCTGACTAATTTTGCCCACCCGACGATGATATTATGAAAACCTCTGTGATTTAGCAACTTACTTTTTCTTCCGTTTGGATTGGCTCCAGATATTCTACAGTAAGTATCAGTCACTGTTGCTAGCATCGTTGCCTCTTCGTTATCCCTTATAATGACCCCTATATCGTCAGCATAGGCTCTCATAACTGTTTTATTTTCTGATAATGTTAAGCCTTTTAATCTATCATGGACATGTCGGAGGAAACGTTCCAGTGAAACGGCGAGTAGCGACATGGACAGAAGATTTCCTTTAAGAACACCTTGTTTTATTTGTATCGGCCTGGATTGCTGGCAATTCACAGCTATTTTTACATTTATTCCGGTTGCTATGTTCTTTATGAACTGTATTACCCTATCGTTGAATCCAATTTTCTTCAACGTCTGTGGAAGATATTCATGATTTGCTACATCGAAGACCTTATAAATATCTAAAAGAAATAAAACACACTTTATGTTTGTTGCAGAAGTTATTGCATTGATATCCCTGTATTCTGCTAGACTTAAAAAAAATGGCTCTGCCTTGCACTCATTTCTGACGTTTACTAATACGTTTATGTGTAAGGCATGAAATTCTCTTGTTTACTATTCTAACTATTGATTTATAAACAGAATTAGCAGTGAAATTGGACGAAAATTATTTATATCATTGTTTCCATTATTTTTTGGCACAAGAATCATTTTACTCTGCTTAAACTCAGCCGGAATCCTTATTCCCTGAATAAACTCATTTACAATGTCCTTGATTTTCGCACCCACTATTGGCCAGTAACGGATGTAAAACTCTGCTGACAGACCATCCGGTCCTGGGTATTTTTTTGGTGGTGAGGCGCACGGAGTATCATACACGTTCCCTTCACTGTCTACCTCCAGAACATTTTCGTTGTCATCTACTGTAAGCTGTGAGACTAGGATGTCAAGGAATTCTTCCAAGGATGCATTACTACTTTGATTTAAAGAATATAGCTCGTAATAGTAGAGATAAATTTCGTCCACGATAATGTGCTGGGTTCTGAGAACCGTATCGTTATTTGTTCGAATTTCATCAATAAAAGTCCTTCTTTCGTCTTTCGTATGCTTCACTAAATAGTATAGGGAAGTATTTTCGTTTTCTAACACCGAATTTGCCTTAGAATTTATTTTCAACCGCTTCCATTTGATTTCTCTTGATATTAAGTAACTTGGCTTTGACATTTTTTATGTCTGCTTGTGAAGTGAGGAACCTGCAGAGACCTGATCCTACAGATCTCTCAAAATGGAATAGTAATATTCTATAGTGCATTTCCTTTCTCTTGTGCTCTGGGCACTGTATTGAATAAGATTCTTCCTCAACTATGGCATCGCCATTTTAACCCACCAGTCGATAGCAGTATCATATATGGTACGAGCGCGCAGTCATATTGCCCATGCTTCTTTAATCAGGTCTTCTAAATAATGATTTACTAACAAGGAAATGTTAAAATTCTACTGATTCTTGAATCGGCGAACTGGCTGTCTTTTATATTTATGCAAGCTAAGAAACTTGAATGGTCTGAAGGAATGGTTGCTACATTTGTCACGGAATTTTTAGATCTATCAATCCTGCTACGAGATGTTGCCGTGACATAAGTGAACTCAACAATGGAGGGGTATTTGATTTCCCATATATCCTTCAATTCTAATCCAGTAACTTGCTGTTTTAGTTCACCTGAGAAATTAAAATTAGCTAAGTGCATTTTTCAATTTAAAACGCAATAAAAATCACCTCCAAGTAATTACTGTCTTCGATGTTTCCTTAACACGTACTACAGTTCATCTTTGAAGTAACGTGCCCAGTCGTCTAGGCGAGAACTTCCTGAAGGCGCATACATGTTGATGATAGTCACATCATAGATACCTAGACCTACTACTCTTCCGGACTCCTGTCGTTCCACCTCACTGCCTGGAATCCCTTCCCTCACCAAAACAGCTATTCAAACAGTTGTTTTGTGAGACATTTATGTAACTAACACGAAAGGGAATTACTATCTCAGAGATTTGAACTTCTTGTAACTGGGCATCATCAGTCGCGGATTTATACAAAAATTCCAGAAGTGTCGATAGTTTCAAACCAGACGTAATTTTAATTAAGTTTATAGTGGTGGCAGAATGAGATTGCCTCGTAGCGCTGTTCTGATGAACTGATTTAGTTTCCTGTGGTTCAGGGATCAGTGAAACAATTAACAGTTTTCTCGGAAGGCCGAACATCGAGTAACGCTTCAGTCGGTTTATTAGTTACTGTTCCGTTTTTTTCCTACTTCTGAGGTTTTCTGTTCTACCGGTAGCAGACTGATTTCCTTCTAAACATTCTGATTTTTCCTCCAGTGATTCGTGTGGGACTGTTTCCTTCCGAACATTCTTTGGGCTTGGGTCGCTCTTTTCGGATTTTCGCTTCCCTTGGTTGCGAGCTACATTCACGTTTGGTTGCTTTATTGTTTTACTTCGCGACTGATCTGAAGCAGCAGCAGACACTTTCTCAGTTTCTGTTGCTGACGCCTGTCCAGCGGTGTTGACCGTGATTTCATTTTGGCCACCATTTCCTTGTTATTTATTAATATCACTTACTTGCTGATCGAGGGAAACCAATGGAGACGGCAATTTGGCAACCTCTCCTTGAATTTGTTTCCTAATAGACAGCAGCTGATCTTAGCAATCAGCTACTTCACGTGTTGTCTCTTGCAAATTAATACTGACAACAGCCCCTCATTTCCCGGTACCGTATGTTTTTTGTCTTTTTGTTCATCAGTTTCCATTCACATCCTGGTTTCTGGTTCCTCTGTCTCCTCGTCGCACTGTTTTTGCTTGAGGACTGAGGGAGCTGTACAAGACAGCTCGTCCTCTGGACAACTATCAGCTGTCCGCACAGGTCAGTTTTTGGGTTGCATTTCAGTTTCACGAGTATTGGTAATAGGGTTTCCCTTTGTTGTTAAAGGGGGAAATTGACTGTTATCGTGAAGGTGGACATCAACTTGGCCCGTTGCTTTAACGTTCTCAACCAGTTGATCTGACCTATTCGTTGGTAACAGATCATTAAAGGTAAGTTCTGACGCTGTATCAGATTACTTTTAACAACAACAGTTCGCCGCGGACATTCCTGTCTGAAGTGGCCGGTTTCGTTACGTATATGACATGTAGATTCCTGTACAAACAATTAGCGCCCTCTACCCACAAACCGTTATGCGAGACGGAATATCTGTCTTGGCGTCTATCTCTACACAGCGGACCACGGTGAAACATTGGAGTTTAAAGCGAAGCCACCGTCTTTCATTTGCAATTGATTTCAGCTTACTTAAAATTATCATTTTCAATTTCAGTGGGAAGATTCAAGACCGAAACGGTTTTGTAATCAATGTCACCTCTATAAAAGGAAACCTTACTTTTATAACCATTTCTACTTCATGGCCCCACTTCGTTCACACTGTATCAAAAGTCGCAGCACTGAATAATATGACATAAACAGAGTATTTTTCAAAAATGGTTCAAATGACTCTGAGAATTATGGGACTTAACATCTGAGGTCTTCAGTCCCCAAGAACCTATAACTACTTAAACCTAACGAACCTAAGGACATCACACACATCCATGCCCGAGGCAGGATTCGAACCTGCTACAGTAGCAATCGCGCGGTTCAAGACTGAAGTGTCTAGAACCGCTCGGCCACACCGGCCTGCAATTACCTGTGTATTGCAATCATCTGTTTCCAGGGATGTCGGCTGCACAGGTCGGGACACCTTGTCAAAAGCAAATACTAGACTACTCTTCTTGAGGTTTGCAGCTATGGTTAACCCAGCGACAAAACTTCGGTTAAACACCGAAAATAACAATCAGAATCAGTACGACCAGAAGGAGCAATCAGATCGGAAGGAATATGAACGAACACGGAAGTTAACGGACAGATAACACTCAGCGAAGCTCAGGTACAGCGATGTAAACACGGAATTGCAGCGCAGCGGTAAACAACGTCTACTCGCTAGCGCGTCTGAAACTGAACTACCACTAGACCACGAGCTGCGGACAACCTCTTTGCTACCTGATATGTGCTTTATGGGACTGGCTATTCAGCCGCACTAGCAGATTACTTTTACTCTCACAGAGCAACATATTGAAATTTGTCTTGTACACTCTCATTCTCGATTTTAATTTATCAGGTTAGATGAGAAAAAGGATGTATATACCGACATATTGCACATAGATGTATTGAATAGGCGTGGTCGTGCTCGGACAGTTACCAAAAAGTTAGTAAATGTGAAGTGAAATAAAGATAATATACCTTCTACCAACTATAGACGCACTTAGCGGCTCAAACTTGTTTATTTACTTTACAGTTTGCCCCCAGATTTCAGGTGCCAGAGGTACGTACATTAAGTTAAATGTTAAGCATAATGACGAAGAGGCTCATGTAGAGACCCTTCAATTAGATATGTTTAATCAGGTAGATAAAAACAATAATGGTCTTAGTCCACTGCTGAACCCACGGAAGCTGAAGTCATTGTGCTGTTTTGCCCCTAAGGTTCTAGTAAAGCAAACAGGTATCATTAAGAAGTGGTAGAAGCCCCTTAACTGGGTCCTTATTACACGCGATTTCCTCAGTTACTGTCGAGCCGAATATTCTGTGACTTTTGCCCGCTAAAGCTTCTCATTCGATGATTATATGTGGAGCAGTTTCATCCTCCTCACCACTTAGTCCTCACTTATTGGGCCTTTCCTTCCGTATCCATCGCGTGTTGATGTTTTATGAGGTTCCCCGGCAGGTCATGAGTTCTACCACGATTTTGATCTGTTTCCTGTTCAAGTACCTCGTTATAGAACTTCTCTTGAAACATGGATTCGGCAACATTGGTATGCCATAATTTTGATTTTGTGTCTTACATCAATATTTTACGTGGTGCCTTGGGATTCAACTATGTAGTTTTGATTGTACAATCGCCTCAGGTTATGACAGGTTCCGGTCCAATAAATCGACACATCGCGCCCGTCCTGGTCATTCTATTATCTTGTTCATTGCCATCAGTTCGTGAGTGACCAGGAACCCCCAGTAATTTTACCCTGTTGCTTTCCCCCACTCTCCGAAGGGATTCATTGCATTCTGCGATGATCTTTGATCTCGTTCCAGGGGCTGATAGACAGTTCACAGCTGGTTAGCAATCTGGATACATGTGTAACATTCCCATTGTATTTCTGTCTCTGCGTGAAATTTAGCCCTACTTTACCTTTCACTCTAAAAAAAATGTTATTTATTACCAAGACTATGTCCTTACAAACTATTATCCACCTTGAGCTCGTGTGCCAACCTTTAACTAAGTATAACGTAACTTGAACTGAAATGTAACTGGTCTGAATAAAATCTCTGTTTATATTAAATGTGCATCTGCAGTGAAACAGTTACATGCCCCTAATCTAAATTGCCACTTACCTCGCGTCTGGCGACAACACTTTTGCAGATTTCTCGAAAGTACAACAGCAAATGGCAGGCAGGCACCAGCTAAGCTAGGTTTCTGTTTCAAAATGAAATTATGTAACTATATTCAAACTGTTTGGTACCTCTTGGTGCAATGTGAACAACGACACAAAGGGGTAAAAAATTGAGTAGCGGCTTTACTTTCCGACGCCTCAGAATTTGTGACCACTCTTTCGAATGAAACTGCAACCCATTGTCTAAAACTAGCCGCTTTCCCAGTCCTAGATTTCGTTAAAAATTGATAACGAAAGCCTTCGCCATGATTTTCCCATATGCAATCCTCTTTTGTGTAAAGGAAACAAACTTACGCGATAGTTCCACAGCCTCCATCACATAAGGAAAGCCTGATCTAGTGCAGATTACTTGCCCAAACAAGTCGACAGCGGCGATGCCACACAGTTTTGTGGGGAGTACTGGGTGAGTGGTGCAGCGTACATCACTGCAGCTAGTTTGGCTCGCTGTCATGGCGATTTCAAGTGACACGGCATATTCCTCTGAGCATTTCGTTAAAGTAATATGTCTCATGGAGTTTCTTCCTTTGCACCGAAAATCCCATATCTCAAGTGTATGCGCCGTACTAATTTGTCCGTGAGTACATCAGGACTGGCGAGTTTTCACCTTGTGTCGTCTGGACCACGAGTTTTAAAGTGAATGCCGTCTCTTAATAAGCAGAAATGATGATGCATTGTCGAGATGGTCCCTTTTTTCTGTAACGTCTGTCAACACCTCATCTCTGTCCTGCTTGTGTGCATTGTTCCTGAGGTAAATTGCAAAAGCATTTTCTTCAGGTTCACCTTTTGGATATAAGAAGCTGAAGTTTATGTCTCCATCACCACGATCTTCTGCACGTACTAATCCTACAGGTACACGTGAGAAGGCGTCTGCAATGACGTTTCTATCGATGGGAATGTACGCCACATTAAATCGGAATTCTTAGAGGTACAGTGCCCACCGCGCCAGTCTCTTGTGGGATGGCTTAGCGGTCTTTAAAAATAGCAGAGCTCGGTGGTCGATAAATACCCTTGTCGTTCGACCAATAAGGTAATATTAGAATCTGATGAACTACCACACAATTGTGAGTGCCAAAAATTCCATGAGAGTGTAATTCCTTTCACAGAGAGTGAGTACCCACTTTGCGAAAGAAATCATTTTCCAAGATTATGGATCGGTGATGTCCTCTGGTTTGAACAGAATGACGCCCAAACCTGAGAATGAACTGTCAGTCATGACATAGAAATCTTGCTAGAGGTCGGTGTGTTCAGGAATCTGTGCCTTGACTAATGCCTCTTTATGTTTCAGGAATTCCTCTTCTTCATGCTGGTCCCAGATCCATGGAGTATTTTTTCCTGTCAGGGCACGAGAACGTAGTCTGAAGGTAAAGTTAGATTTTTTTTTAAGTTTGTGGTAAGTTTCTAATGGACCAATCTGCTGAGGTTATCGGTCCCTAGATGCAATCGAAAGTCAACACAGCGCTACCACTCTTCAAATAACAACTTATCAGACTAACGAGAGGCAAATACTTTTCCACGGCAAGACGAAAGATTGTCTATATACTAGGATGTTATCAATTCTGTCGGACATGTCATGAAGAACAGTTAATATCGGTGACCATGCAGCTCGTTAGAGTGAAATTACAATGAAATGTAAACCCTTAGCTGCTTAAAGTCATTGACATACGTCAACAGGGACAGATGAAAATTTATGCCCCGACCGGGACTTGAACCCGCAATCTTCTGCTTACATGGCAGATGCTCTATCCATCTGAGCCACCGATGACGCAGAGAATGCAGAGATTTGTCTCTGGCACGCCTCCCGAGAAACCCACATTCTCAAAGTATTTTCCCGCACTACATTCGTAGTGTCCCCACCCTTTATACTCATTACTCGTGGTGCGTTGCCGATTCCATTAAAATTTCGGGTACTGTTTATGTATCCGCGCAGAAGAAGAAGATGGTCAAGTGGCCAGTGAGACTTAACTATATATATATATACTAAGATGGTATCTGTTCTTTCGGACATGCCGCACGGTCCGGTAAAAAGTGCCCCAGAATACCCCAGACCGAGCGGCAGATTCAGTTTGAGAATCTGTAGATTCTTCCAAAATTTGTGATATTTCTGGTTCATTATGTGACTCTCAATACAATTTCAATAACAGCTTTATCTAACACTGGACTAAGTGCCACTGAACAGGAAACAATAAAGAACCCAAGGGAAATGAATCAATGTTGAGATAATTGTTGCTGTCAATCGAGAGAAATAGAATGTCCATGTGTTCTAAGGTCAACGTAATGCTATTATTTCTGGAGTAAGGCGATAGTTATGGGAAGTCGCATCTGCTACCAAGCGGGGGAGACCTTATGGCCGCCTCCCTTAAACTTAAATTTTCCGATTAAGCTTAAACGAAAAAACGTAAAACAATCATGGAATCAGGAAGAAGACGGCATTAAAGAAAGTAAATATTTTCTTAGGGTATTTGAAAGTATAAAGTACCTGAGCAAGCATCAATATTTTCGAAAGATGGACATTAAGTACCGCTCCCCTCTGTCCACCTCCCTTGGTATTGCATGGGTCAATGATGTTACAGCTACTGCAGCGCTTAGGGGTCAATCAGACGAAGACATACTTCGTGTAACTGAATTCGTGTTTAACATGAGAGGCCAATTCGTATGTGGCATACCATGAGATCCAAAGTAAAGCACAGTCGTTTCGGCAGTTGGTTGCTGGATTACACCAGTGTTACCAGAAAGAAAATACCATTGGAATTTTTCGCGAGGAGCTCAATACTTTAATTTGAACTGTGATAAGTTAGTGGAAATATTTTCAGGCAAGATTTGCGAAGTTAATGATCAACATATATGCGTTTCACAAATCAGAGGCCAACAAAGTGTTGTCGCAGGACGCTGCAGCTCTTAGGACTGTGGCGCAATTTGAGGAAATATGCTTCGTCATGAAGCAATAGGTAGCTCACTGTTTTTTCCCTTCTGAGGTGAGTTGCTACTGGTGTGGGCGCAAGGGCCATACACAGAAACAGTGGTTAAATGGTTCAAATGACTCTAAAAACTATGGCACCTAACATCTGAGGTCATCTGTCCCCTAGATTTAGAACTACTTTAACCTAACTAACCTAAGGACATAACACACGTTCGTGCCCGAGGGAGGATTCAAACCTGCGACCGTAGCAGCAGCGCGGTTCTGGACTAGAACCGCTATAACCGCTCGGCCACAACGGCCGACGAAATAGTGGAAGCAATTAGAGCGTTATTAATGTGGGAATGGGGGCTACCGAGTATCTGTATGATGGCAGAGGAAGGACAGGAGGCATCATTGTGGTAAACAGCCGCTAAACAGTGTCGGGAAAACTTTGAACATCGGAAAGCAGTCCTGATAGATCGTAACGCTACACAAGTTACTGCACAGGCGGGAAGATCCCTTGTGGGTGTAGTGGGTGGTATGGAACAGAGGTTTCTTGTAGACACGAGGGCACACATTATCGGTCTGAACCTGGAAAACACGGGGCGGCGGGAACACTACGATGTAAGTTACATGGGGTTGGTGACAGAACTGTTGAGTCGTTGGGTATGACGATACGTGAGATTACCATTACGGAAACTAAGTTTAAAGTGCATATGGATGTTTTACAAGTGTGGGTGAGCTTTGAGAAAGCTCTTGACCACACTGGAACTTTGTTTCACTTGGGTAATGCAGTTGCAAACGAAGCGACATCGCAAGGCTTACGTGTCATGAAGGTGATGCCAGCTAAACTGCAGTCGAGTTCGTTAAAGATTGATCAGCAGAATAAAATACAAGCAGGTATGGGAATGAAAGCATTTTGAAGTTTTCACGTTATTCATTATATCCATACTGTGTATTACCGTTGTCATTGATGTAGTACCTCTAGATACGCAGAACTCAATATGCTGTGTCTTTTTAAAATGAAGAGTGAGACCATTCGCAGAAAACCAGTCAACGATACTTTTGAAAACATCTGTGTCTTTTTAGGATTGAGTGCGAGACCACTCGCAGAAAACCAGTCAACGACACTTTTAAAAATATTGTTTACCGTTTGTTCCGTGTCTGTATGTGTGCTTGGACTGATTTTAGTACCGGTGTCGTCTGCAACCAGAACTAATTCGGTTTCTTGTATATTAGACCAAAGATGGTTTACATATGTGGGAAACAATAGCAGACCCAAGTCTGATCCTTGGGGATTCATGTCCCTGGACTACAAATCTTGAATTATTAAGCACAACCTTCTGTGTTTACTTGGACAGATATCACTTTATCCATTGGGTGGCTGTACAATCAGTCTCACAAAATTTCTATTCATCTAGAATAATATTGTGATTCATACGGTCAGAAGCCTTAAGTAGGTTGCAGGAAATACCAACCGATGCTACTTCATATTTTAATCATTGTAAAACTTGGCGAGTTAACATGTAAATGGGTCTCTCAATAGAGCACCACTTTTGAAACCCTAACTGTGATTTTCTGAGGATATTTTCGTTGCTAAGGTGAGATACTATTCTACAATAAATCACCTTCTCAGATATTTTTTTCAAATGATGTCAGCAGTGAAACAGATCTATAGCTGAGTTAGTGAAGCATTACATAGTTCGGATAAGACCAGATTTATTATATCGAAACAAATATGTAGTACAGTGGAAGGAGGAGAGTCAGGAAGTATCAGAGAAACTGTAGGAGGCTATGAGTTCCGATACCGTATTGGTTATTTGAGGTCTTAGAACATGGTGCTTGATGGACAGGGGCAGTTAAATAATGCGTAAAGTGGTTCATTGTGTGGGTTCCTGTAGTCATGTTCTAGTTCATGAACCACGGGCTACGTATGAGTGGCCAAGTAAGTGGTCCCGACAGTCGGGATACCAGTTACTTTGTAGTAAGGCTGGGTATCTCGGACATATTCCGTGCCGTGGTCACCATTGTGATCATATGGCAAAGACTACGAAATCCACCGGTTAGTCCCTCAGCCGTTATGGGTAAAACCCAATGGGACTCGGGGCAAGTAAGGCTAGCAACCTGCTTCCCTGGTACTGTAAATATGATGCTGGCAGCAATCAGAGCAAATTGCCTCGAACCTTTGGAGGTGACGGAGTCCCACCTCTAACTGACAAACCAGGGACTCCTAAGATACGACTTGGCAAACAAATGGTAATGAGATGGGGAGCTATTAATATCAATGGGGGCTACTCTGGGAAGAAGGCAGAGCTGGCAGAGGCTGCAAGTAAGATGGGGCTGGACGTTTTAGCTGTTAGTGACATTCGGGTAAGGGGTGAGAAAGAAGAGGAAGTGGGAGAATACAAGGTCTACCTGTCAGGAGTCAAAGCAGGAATAGCACAATGGGGTGTAGGGCTTTACATCAGGAAAGAAATGGAACCCTGCGTAGTTGCAATAAGGTATGTAAACGAACGACTGATGTGGATAGATTTGACATTGTCTAGCAAGAAAATTAGGATTGTGTCAGTATATTCGCATTGTGAAGGGACAGATCAAGATAAGATGGATAGTTTTTATGAGGCACTCAGTGATGTAGTTGTTAGAGTAAAGGACAAGGACAGTGTTCTGCTCATGGGTGATTTCAACGCCAGGATTGGAAATCGAACAGAAGGGTATGAAAAGCTTATGGGTAAATTTGGAGAGGATATGGAGGCCAACAGGAACGGGAAACAACTCTTGGATTTCTGTGCCAGTATGGGCTTAGTAATCACAAACTCCTTTTTTAAACATAAGAACATTCACCAGTATAATTGGGAAGGCAGGGGAACCAGATCTGTCATTGACTATATAATAACAGATCAGGAATTCAGGAAGGCTGTGAGGGACACACGTGTATTCAGGGGATTCTTTGATGACACTGATCACTATTTAATCAGCAGTGAAATTGGGATTGTGAGGCCGAAAGTGCAGGTGGTCAGGTCCATATGTAGAAGGATAAGAGTGGAGAAACTTCAGGATAAGGAAATCAGGCACAAGTACATAACAGCGATCTCAGAAAGGTACCAGTTAGTTGAATGTAGTCAATTACAGTCATTGGAAAAGGAATGGACAAGGTACAGGGACACAGAACTAGAAGTGGCTAAAGAGTGTCTTGGAACAGTAGTGTGTAAAAGTAGGTTGAGGCAAACAGCTTGGTGGAATGATACAGTCAAGGCAGCCTGTAAAAGGAAAAAGAAGGCGTATCAAAAATGGCTACATACCAGAACTCAGGTACAAAGAGAAAGTTATGTTGAAGAAAGAAAGAAAGCCAAACAGATAATTGCAGCATCCGAGAAGAAACCGTGGGAAGACTTTGGAAACAGGTTGGAGACTATGGGTCAAGCTGCTGGAAAACCATTCTGGAGTGTAATTAGCAGTCTTCGAAAGGGAGGTAAGAAGGAAATGACAAGTATTTTGGACAGGTCAGGAAAACTGCTGGTGAATCCTGTGGATGCCTTGGGCAGATGGAGGGAATATTTTGAAGAGTTGCTCAATGTAGGTGAAAATGCGATCAGTAATGTTTCAGATTTCGAGGTAGAACGGGATAGGAATGATGATGGAAGTAGGATCACATTTGAGGAAGTGGAAAAAATGGTCAATAGATTGCAGTGCAATAAAGCGCCTGGGGTGGATGAAATTAAGTCGGAACTCATCAAATACAGTGGAATGTCAGGTCTTAAATGGCTACACAGGATAATTGAAATGGCCTGGGAGTCGGGACAGGTTCCATCAGACTGGACAAAACCAGTAATCACACCAATCCTTAAATATGGAAACAGAAAAGATTGTAACAACTACAGAGGTAACTCTTTAATCAGCGTTGTGGGTAAAATCTTCTCAGGTATTGTTGAAAGGAAAGTGCGAGTATTAGTTGAGGACCAATTGGATGAAAATCAGTGTGGGTTTAGGCCTCTTAGAGGTTGTCAGGACCAGATCTCTAGCTTATGGCAAATAATGGAGAAGTGTTAGGAGTGGAACAGGGAATTTTATCTATGCTTCATAGATCTAGAAAAGGCATATGACCGGGCTCCTAGGAGGAAGTTATTGTCTGTTCTACAAGATTATGGAATAGGAGGCAAACTTTTGCAAGCAATTAAAGGTCTAAACATGGATAGTCAGGCAGCAGTTAGAGTTGACTGTAAATTGAGTTCATGGTTCAGAGTAGTTTCAGGGGTAAGACATGGCTGAAACCTGTCTCCACCGTTGTTCATATTATTTATGGATCATATGTTGAAAACAATAGACTGGCTGGGTGAGATTAAGATATGTGAACACAAAATAAGCAGTCTTGCATATGCGGATGACTTAGTTGCGATGGCAGATTCGACTGAAAGTTTGCTAAGTAATATTTCAGAGCTAGATCAGAAATGTAAGGACTATGGTATGAAGATTAGCATCTCCAAAACGAAAGTAATGTCAGTGAGAAAGAAATATAAACGGATTGAGTGCCAAATAGGAGGAACAAAGTTAGAAAAGGTGGACGGTTTCAAGTACTTAGGACGCATATTCTCACAGGATGGCAACATAGTGAAAGAACTGGAAGCGAGGTGTAGCAAAGCTAATGCAGTGAGCGCTCAGCTACGATCTACCCTCTTCTGCAAGAAGGAAGTCAGTACCAAGACTAAGTTATCTGTGCACCGTTTAATCTTTCGACCAACTTTGTTGAATGGGAGCGAAAGCTGGGTGGATTCAGGTTACCTTATCACTAAGGTTGAGGTTACGGATATGAAAGTAGCGAGGATGATTGCAGGTACTAGTAGATGGGAACAATGGCAGGAGGGTGTCCACAATGAGGAAATCAAATAAAAACTGGGAATGACCTCTATAGATGTAGCAGTCAGGGCGAACAGGCTTAGATGGTGGGGTCATGTTACACGCATGGGAGAAGCAAGGTTACCCAAGAGACTCATGGATTCAGCAGTAGAGGGTAGGAGGAGTCGGGGCAGACCGAGGAGAAGGTACCTGGATTCGGTTAAGAATGATTTTGAAGTAATATGTTTAACATCAGAAGAGGCACCAATGTTATCACTGAATAGGGGATCATGGAGGAACTGTATAAGGGGGGCTATGCTCCAGACTGAACGCTGAAAGGCATAATCAGTCTTAAATGATGATGATGATGATGATGATGTAACTACTCAATAACCGAATGCCGGCCAGTGTGGCCGAGCGGTTGTAGGCGCTTCAGTCTGGAACCGCTCTACTGCTACGGTCGCAGGTTCGAATCATGCCTCGGGCATGGATGTGTGTGATATCCTTAGGTCAGTTGGGTTTAGGTAGTTCTAAGTTCTAGGGGACTGATGACCTGAGATGTTAAGTCCCATAGTGCTCAGAGCCATTTGAACCAATAACCGAAGTGATGACGATCATATGCGATATTATAGATTTCTGGTGTTTCATGTGTGGTAGATGATTTAAAGTTTAGGCTGATCTGAGTCAATGAAATAGTTGTTTGGTCTAAGAGACTCTTCTACTCGTTTACCTCGCTGCCTTCTCAAGTTCAGTGAGTATGATTACGAGGTTGTTCACACAAATGCAGATAAATGAAGTCGCAAAGTAGCCATTCTGAGTACTCTGGACAAGATTACATAGGAATAGCAGCAAGCACAGGCCGATAGTAAAGTGTGTTAGGCTCTTAAGTCTACATTTTATATCCTCTCTACTTCGACCATCATCAGTTATTATGCTTCCCAAATATCAAAATTCTTTTCCTACTTTAAGCATCTCATTACCTAATCTAAATCACTCAGCGTCACCCGACTTAATTCGACTACATTCCATTATCCTCGTTTTGCTTTTGTTGAAGTTCATCTTACACCCTCCTTTCAAGACACTATCCATTCCATTCAACTGCTCTTCCAAGTCCTTTGCTATCTCTGACAGAATTACAATGTCATCGGCGAACCTCAAAGTTTTTATTTCTTCTCCATGGATTTTAATACCTACTCCGATTTTTCTTTTGTTTCCTCGAGTGCACGCTCAATATACGTTATCATCCATGAGGATATTCGGTACACAATTCCAAAAGAAAGTGTTTAGTGTTACAACCGGCTCATGAGCATGTTATTCCAGATCGTGGCGAACTACGATCAACAGATAGCCGTATTGTGGAATGGTTTTGGTGGGGAACAGGAAGAGTGGCTTAGTGAAATATGTGAAAGACTGTGTACAATGTGCTCAGAGAGTGAATGCTTTGCACCAGAAAATCCCTTCGCAGAGGTTACCACAGGCGTTGATGTCAATTTAAATGTTTACTCTAGACATTTGCTAACCATAGCACCATAGCCAGAACACCTGTAAAGAATACCTATTTGCTTACGATCATCAATGCTTCTCATGGTATCTATTTATGATAGCAATTACAGAACAAAAGGCCAGTACTGTAGCACAAGTATTTACTAACAACTGGACACTGAAGATTGGGGTGCCTGATACATTAGTTATAGACCAGGGGCACGAACTTGGTATCCGTACCTACAACCTGCTGTGCCGTGTGTTGCATATTCGGAAGTTACGAACGAGCCCTTTCTACCCACAAACTAAAAGCAGGATGGGGCGTGAACCTAAGACCATTTCTCAACTGCTAAGATTTTACTTGAATGGTGACTGGGAAACCCATTTTGCATATGTAGTTTGAGCGAACAACTTAAAGTTCCATATGGGAACTGTCATGTCACTATGTGAGGTGCGGGATGAAAATGTATACTCAATTTGACTTTTTGGGGTCCTAAATTACTATCGAATAGCGAACCAATGAATAAGAGAAGGAACGTGCAAAACCCGTACACAAAGGTTCTGGAACGCCCGGAACAGCGAAATAAGCGCACTCGTAGCTTGCCGCAGTATCGTAGAGGGCAATGTGTGTTAATTACTAGCCCCTATATACCAAAGAGGAAGACAAATAATTTCTTGACTAAATATCACGAGCCGTACCAGGTCGTTGATATGACCTCAGCTGTTAACGGGAAGGTACAGTTTCCTACCAAAACGTACAATGTCTATCCTGCACGTCAGTCTAGTTAAACAGTTTAAGAGTACTTTGAGGGCTTTGACCGACCCGATAAGATTAGGTGAAGCTGGTGGAAAGGAGAAACGTAATCGTCTAGACAGCTTAAAGCACATGGCATGCCTATGGTCTGACGTCACTGTTGTTACATTATTTGAAATATTATGTTGGTGTTCGATTTATTCTCGATATTTGTGTTATGGGTATTTTTTGCATTGTGTGGTTTTCAGGGTATTTATTGTTTTAATGTCGTTGCCACATGTGTTTATCTGTCGTTAGTTACAAGTTTCGGAAGGAGGACGGGCGTGATAGATGCTTACTTTCCTTAGTTGGCGACTTCGTTACGACATCCTGGATGATAGGAATGGTCCTGGGTTTGCCATACATCAACGGGAGTAGAGCAGAATGCTTAGCTGTCGTTAAAATGTTTGTTTGAGGTACATATTTCTCTGAGCAGTTGGATACCTTCTTTATGAGACATCAGTGGACATTGAAATCAACAGACCAGAGAAATGAAATTCGGAGACTGGTAGATTTTGTTTCGGATTCATATACAGAGGCACAGGGAAGTAACGTTTTTTAGGGAGGTGCTGAAGGAGTATCATAATCACAGTAAATTAAGAGCACATTAATCATAGCTAGTAAATATTGTCCACAACCTGTTGTTTATACGAGTTAAACTTGGTTAAATGCGGGAGATAAATTAATAAAAACATTGTCCGAGATAACAGATTAGGAGAAGTTCCAAAACTAAATGATGCACTTGGTCATGTTGAAAAAGCGGTGATTTCCATGAAGAGTGAGGTGCTATGGCTTCCCTCTTGGGAAGGGATTCTGTCTTAGGTGTACACTCACTTATATGACTGTCATTACACTAACGCGGAATTCACTGAATTGGCCAGAAGGGCCATTAAGGATGTCGCACTTCCAGAATTTAGACCACCTTAATGCCACCCTCAACCCTGAACGTATGCATTCATTACACAGATTTATAGATTCACAGCACTGGAAAATTTCAGTGGAGCGGGTGTTACATCGTATCCAAACCATTCAAGAAAATCGTCAACACATGACTACGTAGATGACTTGCATCTACCAATATATTGTGTCTTTACAAGGTATTTGCATAATGTATTTATGAAATATTCGCAGAAGTGCACAACCTACAGATCAGCCGAGACACCAGTAGCCAGACGAGTGTTTAGCGGTCAATGGCAGTGGGAACGATTGATGGAAGTGGAAGCTCCTGGAGAACGCTCTTTGAGAGTAAGCTCATGCTGTAAGTGGATATGGAAGGACCCATGAGGGACACCTGAGGACTGGAAGACTCACTAATGGAAAATTCGGAAGGAATCTTTCGAAAGAGTGGATGAGTGTTACACCCGAAAAAGTTAGGTGTGCGAGATGGAATGTCTTAAACGTGTTATTTCCACACGCGGCTAGGCTGTAGAGGCAAGTCTGCAGGAAGTGCTAACAGAGTAAGCCGTAGGACTAAACTTTTGACATTACGACAAACCATTTCGGCCAGACAGGGTTACTAATCTAGGGACGGGTGTGCCACGTAGTACCTCAATGCCGCATCACAGTGTGACCAAGAGTGAGGTGATGTTTTATATCAGACACTTGCCCACTACCGAGAAACTCACGCGTTGCAAGTTTAACTGGTTGTAGGAACCCGTGCTCGGGGCACAGCGAGCTAGGAAAAGCTGAAAGCCAAGTAATATGAACCAAACACACTCGTATTCCTGTAATAGGACTATGTTGAACGCGTAGTTGTAAGGGTATAAGTAACTGAGCGTAGCAGTTCAAAGCATGAAGTAATGCCTCCATTCTGTCTGCTTATTTAACTGGAGAGAGTGATGGCCTTTTGTGTTCCAGAGAAACCACGACCCACCCTTGGTGATGGAAATCTACTGGCAGCCTGGCAACGAGGCACACCATGTCTGTGGCGTGATGGCTGCGGGATTTCCGGGAAGATTCGATGATGTGAGGAGCTTGGGCCCAGTCAGTCTCCACTCCCTGAGCTACTTTGGTCGATGGAATAGAAGATGTCTAAAGTCTGGCTGGGACAGATGCACACTCGCCGTCTCCTAGAAACCTAGACGTATTTGGCCACGGGCCGCGCGGGATTATCCAAGTGGACATGGGTGCTGCAATCGCGGACTGTGCGGCTGGTCTCGGTGGAGATTCGAGTCCTTCCACGGGCATGGGTGTGTGTGTTTGTCCTTAGGATAATTTGGGTTAAGTAGTGGTTAAAAGTAGGGACTGATGACCTTAGCAGTTTAGTCCGATAAGATTTCACACACATTTCAACATTTGGCCACCGTCTTCGTCTATCTCTGGCGTGTGACTATGGCATCGCTGGTCGTCATCAGGACATCTACCGTCACCAGCCACATGCAAGCGCACGAGGGGAGACAACGAGTACGGGGGGCTGCTTAGCCGACACACTCCGGAGGGCCTGGACGGCCAGCGCTCATCTTTGCCGCAGGCATCCCACGGGCGTCGCGGCTGCAGCCACGGCGGCCCAGGATAACAGGCGTCAACGCATTCCACGGTCGGATGAGTTTTCAAGCACAATGTGCGGTCCTGAGGCTAGACGGAGTGCTGTGTATGGCTGCTTCAACAGACCTGTGTCAGTGCTATGACAGTTTCACTGCAAGTTCGGATTTGAATGTGCCCCATCCTTCACCTATTATCTCACCCGTCCTGATGTACAGCAACGCGGAATTGGCCGGGTCATTACAGTACAGAGATCACTGTTTTCATTGTACCTTTTTGACGTATATTGTAGCATACAGGATAATGTTTTGTTTGTTTGTTTTTGAGGTCTTTACTCTTCTTACATATAACAGTTTTTATTGTTAATTCGTGTACACAATTGTCTAGGATTTACGTTCCGTGATGTTCTTCCTTAATCGTTAGAACTGGATTTGCTATATTGATTAGAGTTATGGTTTTTCTACCTGCTTCATAGGAGCCAATAGTTCAGATCCAATTAGAGGGAGTAATATCTGGAGAACATATGGTACTCTACAACAAATGATGTCATTATAGTGGGAAAAGTAACATGAGTTTGCTTAATAAATTAGTGTTTGAAAATAAAAATTTTCTTCGAACTACCACCTCTACACTCACCTGTGTTTGAACAGGATGAGATTGTGAATAAGTTTGAGGCTTGAGTTGTTTTTGTATTGTTCGAGTTTGTCGGTTATAATGGAATATAGAACCATTTTTAATTAAATTATTTGTTTAAATACTATTACTATGTATCAGGACTTTAAAAAATTATATCTCCGGAGTGGGCATGAGGTGGACTGTGCACGAAAGCTGTAGTCTATGGCCGCTTGTGCTTCTGTGATCATCAACGCAGGTTTTCCAATGAATAATTAAAGTTTGTGGAGCGATAATGTAACTTTAGTTCATCATTCCTACAAAGATTGAATGTTTACACTGACGTGTGTAATTTGAATCAATTTCTGAATCTAGTACTACTAGTGGTATTTCGGAAAATGATTCTATAGCTCCTGTTGATGAGCAATAGAGAAGTAATTCAATTTCAAAACACAATTATAAAATTATTAATATGCTAATGTTCCAAGAATTACGAGACAAGTTGGAGTCTAATGTTAAGGGGCTTAATTAAATGTTAGCCCCAGAAATAGTGGAAAGGAACTTAGAGTGGAGTTACAGACTAGTATCAATAGGTTTAGTGATAACCTGCTGGCTGTTCCCAGTCAACAACGATATAGTGCTATTCTACTACAAGGGCGTATTCGCAGTTTAGTGCAGAAATTTGAATTCACTGTGGGAGACATTTTGTGGAGAATTAGTGCACTTATCACTCGGTTAAGGTAGGAGCGGCAGAGTGGCTCTCTGCTGTGAAAAATATAACAGAGTTGTTTCTGTAGAAGAGAGTCCAGTAATCCTGCAGTGATCTGTAAGTGAACAGAAGCAGCTGTTAGAGGAAAATTTACAGGTTTCAAAGAATCGGAGTGAAAGAAACACAGGACTGACAGAATGTTTGATTTCTCTACCCAGTTAACAAGTAATTAGATTAAAGAATTTATATCCTTTCGTGCTACATTATTATAAGTTAAAAAAAAATTTTTTTAGGTAATTAAATATTATTACAGAATCAATGTGCAACAGTTAGAAGGAGGTACAGAAGACAAATAAAAATGTTGCTCCTTACTCTATTGTTGTTGCACAATTAGCTCTTAATGCTGATCAGAGTTCAGGTGGTACTGTATGTTCTTGTGTAACTGATTCCGAGAAAGTTAGGACTTTATGCAGATTCAGAGTGTTTATTAGCCATAGATAACATTTAGTGAAATGTGTTTTATATTAATGGCATGATCCAGTAGTAATCACTACAGAATTACCGATCACTTTGCACATAGAAATGATCTATCCCACATTAACCAGTTGTACAGAACTGGAATCATCATCCTAAATCTCAATTTCTACACTACTACTCTCGAAGTACTCTCTTGAACGGTAGAATGGATTGTTCATTAACCAGTTATACAACTTACTTCTAAAATTGTTAAAAGATGTATTGATTGGAGAGTATGTCAGTTTATTCGAAAAGTTGAAACAGTTTACTTTGCGAAAGTTATCGCTTTTTGTGAGTCTAATCTAGGAATGTCAATACCCTGTTTGTTTCTGGTTTCATAATAGAGTATGTTCTCTCTGGTGTCAAACTCTGCTATGTTTCTTTTTAAGCGAATATCAATGACGAAAAGACATAAAGTTTTATCACCGTCATTATTTTTGTCTTGGTGAACAAAGGACTGCATTGTTCCCTTGGACTAACCTTATAATTATTTGTAGAACCTATTTCTGTATCAGTACTACGTCACTGACATGACATGAGTGACCACACAACAACAACCCATATGTATGTGAAGCTGAAAAGGCCAAATTAAGCTGTACTAAGATATTTATTTCTAACTAGATCAGGTAATTTCTGTTTGAGGTAGGAAAGCCTTGATATCTTTCTAAGGCAGAATTAATATGAGGTTGCCAGCTTACTTTGGAATCAATATATTTTCCAAGCAACTGTCCAGGCGTTTGGAGTTTCAGAGAAGATCAAATGGAGAGGAACAGGAGAATAAAGATTTAGGTCAGTGCTTGAATGAGAGAGATTGTAAAATGGAAGAAAAGTTCCGGGTCATTGTTACAGCAGAGGTCATGTGCCAGGTAATAGTGATTTATATACTGTTCATGAAGATGAATGAGATGCTGTAGCTCGTTATGAAAGAAGGAGAATTCTTCACAACCATGATCATTTTAATCATGATGGTCGTAACTCTGAAATGAGGCATGGTTTTCAATATAACCATATCTTGCCTGTTCTAAAATTTCAAGTTCTTATAATTATATGAGAAGGCACTGATCGTCATGCTTGGCTGGAGCAGTTTGATTTTGTATTTCCTTCCACATGGCCATTAGATCACAGAACTGTTTGGTAGGTGACCTTAGTACGTGAATAGTGAGATTGACTAGAAACTGTGAGCCATATGACGAGTTTTATCAGATATTTCTGTTAGAAGACTGGTCTGAGGCAGCGCAAGACAGAATCTTTGGCATGCTTGTTTATGAAAACTTTAATAATACTGATTTTATAAATCCTGCTTCAATTTTTGAAAGTATTGTGCGGAAAAATAAATTTTTAACAATACTTACAGTCCTACTGAATTGAATTCTAACTCAGTTGCAAAGTTTACTCCCAAGTTGAAAGACATTATTCTTCCCGGTCAGGTGAGAGGATAGTTATTGGTATTTGTGATTTTGGTCCAAGAATTAGAATATGACAATGCTGAAGAGAATGGTTGTGGTAGAAGCAACAGTAAGTTTTGTTATCCTAGTATGAGGCCACAGAGGAATTGAAATACTGATTACCGCGGTAGCGTTCTCGCTTCCCGAGCACGGGGTCCCGGGTTCGATTCCCGGCGGGGTCATGGATTTTTCTTGCCTCGAGATGACTGGGTGTTGTTGTGTCGTCTTCATCATCATCATTCATCCACATTACGGTCGGAGGAAGGCAACGGCAAACCTCCTCCACTAGGACCTTGCCAAGTAAGGCGGCGCGGGTCTCCCGCGTCGCTCCCCTACGCTCTGTAAAGAAGTATGGGACTCATCATCATCAAGCTTCAGTTACCTTTTGATAAGTGATAGTCAAGAAAATCTCAATTCTCTGAAGAGTCCAGCGTTTCACATATATTTTACCTGGTGTTCCAGGTGTTGGAAGTCAGTCGTCTGGGTTGAGTGAGTCAGCATTTCACAGATCTGAAGTTTACAGTGGACTCAAGTGAAAGGGATGATTACCAGAAAAGGAGCACAGATGAAGAGACAAGTGGGCATTTAATTTCTTTGTCAACGTTATAGCTTCATCCGAAAATAGTAATTTGGCTAGTGATACGATTTTAGTGGCTCATTTTTTTGTTGACATACCAAGAAGTGATGCCATTGGGGTGTGGTGTACTGAGTTTGAAGTAAAATGATGGTATGTTAAGGCATGAGGGAAGAGTTGCCTGTCGTTGCCGAGTATGGTGTTTTACGCAGTCCTGTTACATCATTTGCCAATGAGATCTTTGGACTTCACAAGAAATATGGAGTTCGAGTATCTGTGTTGAAGTGGTAGGCGAATTAGTGAAAAGGAATTTATCTAGTGTAGTGCAACATAATTCTTCAATTTTTCGATGGCGTAAATCATTTTTGGAAGGCACGGTGAAGATGAATCTCGCTCAGGGAGACCCTCAAAATCAAAAAGCGACGAGAACGTCGAACGTGTGCATGGTCTTTCGAGACCAGACGGACATTTAACAATAAAGATAATGGGTGACCTGTCAAACTTCACCAGTTTCACTTTCACTTCAAATCAAAGATCTGACTGAAGATTTGCACATGTGGAAGGTTTGTGCCAAAATAGTGCTGAGAAACCTCACTGGCATTAACCGCGTGTGTTTCAGTAGTGTGATCATGGGTGATGAATCCACGATTATTGAGTATGATCCTGAGACGTAGGGGCGAAATGAGGAGTGGCATAATCAGACATCTCCATCAAAAGAGGCTCGAATGAGCAAATCAAATATCAAAACAGTTCGTATTTACTTTTTTGACTGTAGGAATATCATGCATAATGAATTTGTTCCTTCAGGAGAGACTGTCAACCTTGTGTTATACAAGGATGTCCTTCAAACGTTGAGGGCCTTAGTTACACATCAGTAATACTTTAAGAAGTATACTGAGAGGAAACGTCAGAAACAATGACCGAAGTTGGCTTTTTATATTTTTTGTGGTGTTCATGAAACCGGCAGTATACTTTCTTCAAAGTGTTTTGTTATTGCTACGACTGTGCTAAAGGCATTTTCAATTGCTGGGCACCTGATCGCAAATATCAATTGTCCTTCAAAAAGCATGTTGTGAATATCGTTCAACAACAATCAACGAATTTGTTTAAAACAGTTTTGTAGCATGGGCACAATGTCGCCTCCCCCCCTCCTCTTGGTAATGCACATTATGTAAAATGTCTTGGCATTACGGGGGTTAATCGGTCTTTTAATGTAAACTTTAGTGTCTACATTCTGATACTGTACCTTTTAACAGTTCTGTATGTAATAATTAAATATAGTATTTTTAGATATTTATCTTCGACTAATTGTTTGTTTTGCAATTTTGTAAAAGTGACTATATTGTTATCGTGGAACTAAAAAATTGGTACTCATGAATTAGATTTATATAATGTGATGCATTCAGTCTTCACCATGATGTTACCATTAATGAAATCTAGCTTCATTATGATCATACAAACATAGTATTCATTGCTAAGTGGCTTCCTTTCTTTATGTGAATATAAAGGATATTTTTTCTTGTTTTGCATGAGTTTATAACATCATGAAATGAATCTTTTCAGAACACATTACAGAAATGCTCCTATTTATAAGGAGAAGTCTATGAAAGTTGTACTTTAAACAATGCTTTTATTTCTTCAAACTTTTTTCTTCTTTAGTCAGTGAAATAAATGTTGCATGCATTTCAAAAAGATATTTTACAGTTGGTAACGACAGGTCACGAAGCTCTTTGAGCAATATATTTGCGAAACACTGGTGTAGTTCAGGGATTCACCTACAGCTACAGCCAGACACGTCTTAGGCAGGTCACTTGCGTCATTTAGCCAATTCAATTTAATTCATACTTGCGTCCTGAACGTGGTGGTAATGAGGTCTAAGACTGATCATAGGATGATTTTGCAGTTGGGATTTGGTGAGACCGTTACAGCTGTTTACAGTACATAGTAATACAGAATGCGTTGGATATTTACATATTAAAAATAGTAATCGTTTTCTGTTCTGCAGTGATGATTAATTCCATCACGGTCTAGCGTTCAGTGAAATGGTATTGCAGAGCCTTGGGGATCGATTATTTGTCGCGTGTTGCAACGTGACAACAGGGAAGTATTTTAATTGTTCTGTCTAATGTTTTATACACTCCATTTCATCATTGTCCATTGCATTTCAAGTTACTTAATGCACTGCGGGAATATGTGTATAGGAACCTTATCTTTTTGTGATTTCTAAGAATTCGGTACAGGTTCACAGTTGGTGTAGAGCCTATGTGATGTATATCTACTGTTTTAACCCCTGCAGGGTGTACTTCCCACTGTAGTATGTATTTACCGTGCGTAAGGGAATATGTGTTACCACTTCTGTACCCTCCTGGCATTTAGTGGCAGTCCGCTGCACCAGCTGTAGCTTTAGTTTGTTGTGAAATACAGCCTTGAGGACTGCGAGTATGTACCCCAACAAAAAGCGGTGTATTAATGGTTACTGGAAACTATGGTTACCATTAATATAGTTTCTGGAAGCGGCTTGGGAAGTATACTTCCCGCAAAAATAATCAGTCATTTGTGGTCCTTGGGAAGCATACTTAGCACCAACTAAGGGGTATCCATGAACTTTTTGGAATAGTTCTTACCACCTATGTCTATGCGAGGCATGATGTTGTACTACACTGCACAAGATGTACGAAAACTGCTATATCAATTAGTTTCTGTATGTCGTGGGATTAATACTGTTGTCAGAACACATTGCTTCCCTCCTGCAATATTCTTTATTGTATCCTGTATCAGCTAGTAACTTTATTCAGTGACAAAGTTTCAAGGATTGTTAACACATTGTCGTAAGTTAACATTAATATCGGTAAGAAACATTTTCAAAACAAAATAAAAGAAAATATAAAATAAAAACAGAAAACACTGTTCAATATTTTATTTACGTGTAGTAGCAACACATAACAGCACTCAAAAGGGAAGTGGAAAATCCATTTACAACCAATTTAAATACCTCACAAAGATGGCCTGAAGATATATGTTGTTCCTATATGTAAAAAATAAAGTTATTAAAAATAAATATAGTAAGTTGATAACATTTCTAATAGGCTAGCAAAATATTATGTTTTCTGAGTTGGTACAAAAATTGTGCCCACGAAATAGTTAAAACAGAGTATCAGTTAAATTTTATGGCTACTCATTTACGCTCCTTCAGTCATTTATTTAATTTTCGAGAGCGTTTTTGGAGCATGTGTTATCTGACGCTATCTGCACTATACTTGTTGCCAATATGCCCTTTGTGAATTTAGTGAGCATCTGGGATACAGTTAATAAAATAATTCAGCTACATACTTGCTCTTTTTTTACTGTAATGTTTACCATAATAGGGCCCTTATAGGAAATAGTATCGTGGACAATGCAATGTGGTGAAGATGTGATGCATGTGGTGGATACAAGGAAGGCTATTGAAACACTTAGCAAGATGGACACATTTCTATATCTAGGTCCTCGACTACAGGTAAGAAGATGAGCGAGCAGGAACCACAGTGATCTGGATCGATTGAGGCACATCACTGGTATTCTTTGTGAGTACAAGATGCCCATCCGTATAAAATAAAAGATATAAAGCACAACAGTGAAGACAGTTGCATTATGTGGTACTGAGCGTTGGAGCACACCCAGGAGTTCTGAAGTTACACTACATGTTATGAAAATTTGGATGCTGAGAAGACCATTAGCCATTTCCCTGCTGGACCACAGTAACAAGACAATCATCAAACAAAACAGTTTTTATGTTAGCCCTCTAAATTTCGGACATGCAGCCGCGCAAATAAACTTTCTTCCGCCGATAGTTCGGGTGAGTATCGTCCGGCCGTCCACAGAGCTTGCAGGAAGACTGACGACAATGTGATATGTGCGGCCTCATATGCTCCACCGCGGCGGTGTTGCGTATGAGGGTCACAGACGCTGGTCAGCTGCATTAAGATACGCTTATATAAGCGCCGCCTTTGACGAAGACATTCGATTCTCTTATCGATGTATGTTCGGCGGAGCTGAAACCATGACGACCTCTCCGCCGTTTAATTACCCCAAGAGCAATGTTACGTGCTTTGTCCAAACAGAAACCACTATCTCTGTTTATTAAATTATTAGCTGCAATCTTCGTGAGAGGCGAGAAGATAAGGTTAACACTGTGTTTCTCAAGAGTATGGCCTATCTTCGAGGAGACAGCACCCAAATAGGGCAAAACAGTACTTGATTTCAATGAATTACTACCTTATTTCCCATCACACACCTGCATTCTAGGTTTTTGGTTGAATACTCTACGAATTTGTTGCGGAGAAAACCCATTCGCTTTGTAAAAGCTCTTGAGATATGTGAGCTCTTCTTGCAAATTATCTTTATCGAATATACAGTACGCCCTGTGCACTAAGGTCTTAAGGACACCTGTGGTCAGTGAAGGGCGATGTAATCCACTGGCGTGTAGATATTGATTTTTATGTTTGGTTTTCGATATACGTCATGACCTAAAGTGCCATCAACTCTAGGGCGAACGACAGCATCAAAATAGGGGAGGGCAGCCATCTATTTCTATTTCCATAGTAAATTTAATACTAGCATGACAGAATTCAAATGCTCAAGAAATCGATGTAATTAATCCATCTCGTGCGGCCACACTAGAAATGTGTCGTCCACTTACCTCCGAATACCGGTGGTTTAAAACTTTTTAAGTTCAGTGCCTTATCCTCGAAGTCTTCCATGAATAAATTAGCCACCGGAGAGGAGAGGGAGCTTCCCATAGCAACTCCATCAATCTGCTAATAAAATTCACCATTAAACTGAAAATAGGATGACAAAAGCACATGATCAAGCAAGGTCATCATGTTCTTATCAACATGTTGGCCGATAAGAGATAAAGAATTCTTTAAAGGTACTTTAATGTATAATGATACCACGTCAAAACAAACGAGCACATCCGTACTATTTAGCATGACATTGCTAAGTCTCGGAACTTAACTCTTAGCATTAAATCCATGGAATTAAAACCATAGAATTACATATGTGGTGTCTACATTTTCCTGCCATTTATTTTAATATAAATATTTAAAATATTTGGCAGAAAAATGTGTTGGTGAAGCAATAGTGCTCGTTACAGGCCTCATATTCTCATCTCGTTGGCAGGATCTTTGTTAGTCTTCCGGTATGCACCAGAACTAAGTTGACCACATATATTTTCCTTGTGGACTTCCTGAACCAAAGGGACGCTCGCATTACCTTTATCAGCACGCAGCACGACTGTGTCAACATCCCCACGCAGCTTTTAAACCGCAAATCTCTTTTCCTTGGAAACATTACTTCTTTCTGGGTTGTGTTTCCTAATTGCTTGGCAGCTTTCACGTCTGATTTCTTCAGCGGAATCCTCTGATTCGGCAGTGACGGAAGATGATATCAGCAAAGTCCTTAGAAAATAGGCATCTTTGGACTAGGAAGATCGTTAAAATCGAGGGACCCCACAATCAGAATAAATGACTTACCCATGTAAAGAAAAGTTGTATACAGGTACCTTGTTTTAAACATGGAAGAAAAACTTGATATTCATGCAGATGTAGATATCGTCTGCCAGAGAGACATTAAAAGCCTGCACAAAATAAGAACAACAGGCCAAAGAAATTTTCAGATGAATCTAAGTGCAGTAACAACGCACCAAAAAGCAATACTAACGCTGTTGTGAGGTACAGGTTGAGTGTCTGGGTTTGTACAGCCAGAAAGGTAAGGACAGCCTACACTCTACGGGAAGCACAGGGAAGCGTGCTTCTATGCCTTAGAGTTTTGTATAGAACAATACCGAATGTGGCACTCCTGGTGATACTAGACTTGCTAATCAAGACACAGCCACAAGAAAGTAAGGTATACTGTATTGGTTCGTAAAGGGAAAATATGGAACAGTAAAGGAGATACTGGTCACAAGAGCCACAACGAATAAGGAAATGAAGGCATACACCGATAGAAAATGGCAATATTTCTGGGACGAGGCAAAAACAGGAAGGAGAACTAAACATTTCCAAACTAACATATAAGAAAGATCCACATGTCATAATTCTTCCCGACCAAGGAACCTACACACTACCTGACGGGAAATGGCCCATATCCTTCTTAAATGCAGAAAATACAACCACACATCACAGACACTTGTGAATATGGGGCAGTTGTCACACTTGACCACATCGTCTGAGAATGTGCCACTAGACAAAACGTTGCAGACTACGATAGGAGCATTTTGGCAATGGAACAGTCGATGACATAATAAGGAAAGAGGAGGTGTGGCACAAGGGGAATTTGCTGACAGCGAAATTACACATCGCAAAAAAAAAAAAAAAAAAAAAAAAAAAAAACACCAATTGCGTCACTTCGGTTCCCTGAGTTCCGAACCTCTACAGAAAAATGAAATAGAAATCAACATAAACATTACTTCCCCCCTTTTTATTCCTCATGAGAACCAATCATTGCATATTGTACCACTAGATAGCGAGACGTTCAGAGGTGGCGGTCCAAATTTCTGTACACACTGGTACGTCTAATACCCAGTAGCACATCCTCTTACATAGATTCACACCTGTATTCGTCGTGGCATAATATACACAAGTTCATCATCGTACTGCTGATTCAGGTTGTCGCACTCCTCAATGGCGATTTGGCGCAGATCCCTCAGAGCGGTGATGGGTTCATGTCTGGAGAACATGGTGGCCACTCTAGTCAACCGATTTTGTTATTCTGAAGGATGTCATTCACAAGATGTGCACGAAGGATGCGCTACTTGTCGTCCATGAAGACGAATGCCTCGCAAAATGCTGCCCTTTATTATGGTTGCACTATCCGTCGGAGGATGGCATTCACGTATCGTATCATGACCACCAACGGCGTACGTCGGCCCTACATAATCCACCTCAAAACAGCAGGGAACCTCCACGTTGCTGTAGTCGCTGGACAGTGTGTCTAAGGCGTTCAGCGTGACCAGGTTGCCTCCAAACATGTCTCCGACGATTCTCAGGTTCAAAACATATAGCCTATTGCGCACAGTTTGAGTTGTAACACGACGTCCTGTAGCAGCACGAAAAGTATTATTTAACACGGTGGCGTTGCTGTCATTGTTCCCCCGAGCCATAATCCGTAGGTAGCTAGGTAGCTGTCGTCCACTGCAGTAGTAGCCCTTGGGCGGCCTGAGCGAGGCATATCATCGACAACTCTTGTCTCTCTGTATCTCCTCCATGTCCGAACAACATCGTTTGTTTCACTCTGAGACGCCTGGAGACTTCCCTTGTTGACAGCCCTTCCTGGCTCAAAGTAACAATGCGGACGCGATCAAACCGCGGTGTGGACCTTCTAGGCACGATGGAACTACAGACTACATGAGCCGTGTACCTCCTTCGTGGCGGAATGACTGGATCTGATCGGCTATCGATCCCCCTTCGTCTAATAGGAGCAGCTCATGCATGGTTTTTTACACCTTTGGGAGGGTTTAGTGACATCTCTGAACAGTCAAAGGGACTGTATCTGCGATACGGAATCCACAGCGAACGTGTTTCTTCAGGATTTCTGGGAACTGGGGTGATGGAAAACTTGTTTTGATGTGTGTATTAGCATATGAACTACAAGCCTACATTGGCTAGAGACAACAAGGAAAAGGCCACACCTAAAGACGACTAGTTGCACCATAGCAGAACATCCCCCTACAGCAACCTTTCACAAGGTGAGGGGAAATGAGCCGCGGGGAGTAGTCCCTGACAATCACCTCCCAATCTATACAACTTGAGCGGCAGTAACAGGGTCCCAGTGAAATCTGATCTATGCCTCAATCTGCCAGGGTTTAACTATCCAGACAAATGAAAAATCTAGCTTGGTTCTGACAACGGTTAAAGTAGTCTAATGTAGTGTGGATTTAATGTAGTATAGTGCTGCGAAGTGTAGTGTTGTATAGTAACTTTGTCATGAATCAAATTACAAAATTTTTGATGTCTCAAAGCAGCGTAGTACAACAGGCCAGTAGTATGTGCCTCTGGACTCCAGACTAATGTACGTTGTATATGTATGTGGCAAATGGCCAAAGATTAGCCGGCAACTGTGGCCGAGCGGTACTAGGCGCTTTAGTCCGGAACCGCACTGCTGCTACGGTCGTAGTTTCAAATCCTGCCTTAGGAATGGATGTGAGTGATGTCCTTAGGTTAGTTGGGTTTAAGTAGTTCTACGTCTGGGGGACTGATGATCTCAGATGTTAAGTCCCATAGAGCGTAGAGCCATAAGAACCAAGTTTGAAGGAAATGATTAGAAAATAGATTTGGTTTTCAGACTTATTATTTACTGAAATACATATTTCATACAGAATTCTAATCAATAATTTATGCAGATATTTAATGTAGATTTTTCCAACTTAAACACTACGATGATTAGTTACACTAACACATCTGAAATTATTTAAAAACATTACGTGCTATCTCCATGTCATTTCATGTACAACATCTGATTTACTTTTGTATTTACACTCCTGGAAATGGAAAAAAGAACACATTGACACCGGTGTGTCAGACCCACCATACTTGCTCCGGACACTGCGAGAGGGCTGTACAAGAAATGATCACACGCACGGCACAGCGGACACACCAGGAACCGCGGTGTTGGCCGTCGAATGGCGCTAGCTGCGCAGCATTTGTGCACCGCCGCCGTCAGTGTCAGCCAGTTTGCCGTGGCATACGGAGCTCCATCGCAGTCTTTAACACTGGTAGCATGCCGCGACAGCGTGAACGTGAACCGTATGTGCAGTTGACGGACTTTGAGCGAGGGCGTATAGTGGGCATGCGGGAGGCCGGGTGGACGTACCGCCGAATTGCTCAACACGTGGGGCGTGAGGTCTCCACAGTACATCGATGTTGTCGCCAGTGGTCGGCGGAAGGTACACGTGCCCGTCGACCTGGGACCGGACACCAGCGACGCACGGATGCACGCCAAGACCGTAGGATCCTACGCAGTGCCGTAGGGGACCGCACCGCCACTTCCCAGCAAATTAGGGACACTGTTCCTCCTGGGGTATCGGCGAGGACCATTCGCAACCGTCTCCATGAAGCTGGGCTACGGTCCCGCACACCGTTAGGCCGTCTTCCGCTCACGCCCCAACATCGTGCAGCCCGCCTCCAGTGGTGTCGCGACAGGCGTGAATGGTGGGACGAATGGAGACGTGTCGTCTTCAGCGATGAGAGTCGCTTCTGCCTTGGTGCCAATGATGGTCGTATGCGTGTTTGGCGCCGTGCAGGTGAGCGCCACAATCAGGACTGCATACGACCGAGGCACACAGGGCCAACACCCGGCATCATGGTGTGGGGAGCGATCTCCTACACTGGCCGTACACCACTGGTGATCGTCGAGGGGACACTGAATAGTGCACGGTACATCCAAACCGTCATCGAACCCATCGTTCTACCATTCCTAGACCGGCAAGGGAACTTGCTGTTCCAACAGGACAATGCACGTCCGCATGTATCCCGTGCCACACAACGTGCTCTAGAAGGTGTAAGTCAACTACCCTGGCCAGCAAGATCTCCGGATCTGTCCCCCATTGAGCATGTTTGGGACTGGATGAAGCATCGTCTCTCGCGGTCTGCACGTCCAGCACGAACGCTGGTCCAACTGAGGCGCCAGGTGGAAATGGCATGGCAAGCCGTTCCACAGGACTACATCCAGCATCTCTACGATCGTCTCCATGGGAGAATAGCAGCCTGCATTGCTGCGAAAGGTGGATATACACTGTACTAGTGCCGACATTGTGCATGCTCTGTTGCCTGTGTCTATGTGCCTGTGGCTCTGTCAGTGTGATCATGTGATGTATCTGACCCCAGGAATGTGTCAATAAAGTTTCCCCTTCCTGGGACAATGAATTCACGGTGTTCTTATTTCAATTTCCAGGAGTGTAGATAAAAGACTAAAGGAAAATACAAGATAAATGAGTAAAAACAAATACATAAAAGTCATGTGTTGAACTGTATGGAGATGAGCGTGTAGTACTCAGCGCTGACGAGGAGCCTACTCCTTCCTAATACCACCACCATGGCTGCAGTGGTTAACGTACGCCACCGCCAGACGGTGGTCACCACAGCGCCATATGTTCTCACTTCATACCACTACATAATGTTTCGCTTTCCTAACCCTCAATCGTGTGTGTGTACATGGTCTTCACTATAGAGGGTAATTCTCATTCGGGACTCAGTATTTACTACCGTATATGACTTTTTAAACCGTTTTGAACCGGAACTTTACACGCTACTTGACTTTGTTCTTAGAATCTTCTCCATCGTCCTGAAACTGTCATGATGGGGAACTACAGTGGCACTTGAAACCATTACATCGTTTTCTTAGTCTCTTTTGACGCCCGAATGATTCGGATACTATACAAACTCTTTTCAAGATAAATAACATATACACACCGCAACGAACCACAGATACACTAAGTGCGTCGGCCAACAAATCTAAAAATGTTGTGGTAAGTGTCTGGTGCAAACATATTGCGTCGAACTAGAAATTAAGTGTTATCCAAACTTCAAAAGAAGCAGATGTTTCAAATTTGTGCACATTCAGAAGTAGCCCTCACCACCACTACACAGCTCATAACAAAATGATCTACCGTAAGAGTAAGGTAAGCCAAAAGAACGTGGTGTCGTCAGCGAAATATAAAACTATAGCGATAGTGGATTACGTGACATTAAGAAAAACTTATTACCCCAATTCACCGCACATATTTTTGCAGCTGTTCTCGTTTATAATAGCTTATATCACATCATCATCTTCATTGACAGGCTATTCAAAGAGAGATGATTATTAAATTTTACTTAAGAGGAAGATATAATACTGCGAATGAACGTTGAAGTAACTTAGTTTGTATAGTTAGTACGATACTATTTTACTGTGAGAGGAGTTCGTCGCTCTTAAGATTGGGTACCAGGGAAATTTGTCAACAATGAAATATCCTACGTCATCAGGAGGGCAGTTGCGTAGCAACATTGCGATTGCGAATCGTGTTGCGTAAACACATTGTCTGTGCTTGCGTGATTTTCGTAGTGCTATTCTTTGTGCTCTAGAGTGTCTTCTTGGTGAGAAAAGCTCATTAACTGAATATCTGAACAGCTTTTCGAGAACAGTCTTCCAACAGAAGAACTTCGAAAGCCAGCGTTGGGTGTGACGCAGTACGGAACCGTAAGTGAACATCGACATCTTCTCTCCGTCATCCCTTATCCATACTAACATCCTTTGCCGTTAATGTCACTGGCAACTACTGCTGCTGCGCGCTTTAGCACACGCATGAAATCGCTTGTGTTTGATTTGATTTGGATGTTTAACGGCCACGCAACATTTTGATGAAAAAGGGAAAAGGAAACCTTTCCAGTGATCCGACTTGAGCTTCAGCCTATGAGAGCAGTTTTACAAAATCGTGGGCATGATTTTGGTAACTGTTGCACCCTGCTGAACTCTTAATAAAAAAAATTGATCTGAGCACTATGGGACTTAACATCTGAGGTCATCAGTCCCCTAGAACTTAGAACTACTTAAACCTAACTAAACTAAGGACATTACTCACATCCATGACCGAGGCAGGATTCGAATCTACGACCGTAGCAGTCGCGCGGTTCTGGACTGAAGCGCCTAGAACTGCTCGGCCACTATGGCCGGCGAACTCTTTATATCCTTCAAATTCCGAGAGGTGTATATGTCCACCATAAAGAGGGTTTAGGGGCTACGTGTCGGCTATATTCTGTGTCATATTACCATAACGTATCGCTTTTTATGTCTCACATGTTCCGGAGATTGCCAAGGTTCTTTATATTGTTCACAGTCAACGAAGACCAAAAATGTGGGTGAAAATTTATATTGTTGAAAATTTGTGCTTAGTGGTAGCAGGGACTGATATGAATATTATACTTAAAACTCCAGACCGGCGAGATGTGAGCTAAAAAGTATGGGAGGGAGATGGGATGGGATGTGATGAGGAAGAGGGGGGGGGGGGGGGGGTTGGGTTAAAGATGAATTTTTTACTTCTCTTAAACAAATCGGAATGTGTTGCTTGAAGCAAAAACGTATTCCTGTAATCAGTAAGCTATATTAAATTAGTTGGGAAAATTGTCCTATTCAGTTCTCTGTAGCATTGTGGTGGTGGGTGTGTGGATGGCACACACGTGAGGGAATGCAGTTAGCTGGTATTTGATCGAACTCTTTCCTCTTTATTAGCCTCAAACTGAAGCACTACCAGGCGATTCCGCTCTCTTTCTACTCTGCTCTGTCACCAGAGGCTACACTAAAAACAGCCAGTATTGACCAAGGTTTTATTAGGTCGCTTTCTGGCTCTCTATCTGTATCTCTCTCACTCTCTCTCTCTCACCCTCATACACTTACAGACAGTTCGTTGCACAATGAGAGCGAGACAGTTACATAGCTCAAAGGGGCCTTGCCGCCTAAAGGCATATACCTAGATTCGAATATGTCAGCAGTGAACAGCATTAAAATTTGACTTCATTATACATTTCACAGTGCATGCTACTCTAAGGGGTTCCACAGGTTCCGATAAAGTGGACGAGCATGTGTTCTCCTTTAAAGGGTCTGTCTGTGTATCTACATTATCTGCCCTCTTTGGTACAAAGATACATTCACAGTGTAGGTAGCTCTTAGATTGTGTTGTGAAGTTGGTAACTGAGTAGTGAATGACGTGAAGTGAAGGCGACCAAACATGGGTTGGACGTCGGCAGTTGACCACCTACGAGCAACGAAAAGAAAAGCGAAACAAATTGCAAACTTCACAATGCAACATGAGGGCTGGACAGAGTAAAATGAAATCCACCTGCTGCTAAGGAAAATAATGTTCTGTGTCTGTTCGCGCGCATCACATTTTGTTCGAGTAGAATCCATGCACAAAAACGTGTTCCTGTTGTAGATGTTTTGACAATTTTCAAGCAATTAGGGTTTTCGTGAAATATTTATGTCTGTAGAAACTACGGAAAATATTGTATGGATAATTTGCTTAGAATGTGTTTTAGGAAGCGCTTCGGTGACCTCGATGTGTCCCACTCTGTCCCAGGTTTCCGAATATTTGGTATACGCAACTCACCTACGAATTGTGTGCAAATTCTTACGTCTCTAACAATTTCGTATGATCACACAATATTTCACGTTCTAAACATACAAACGTGTGTGTACATCTTCTTTAGCAATGATCTTAATGCTCTTAGGCGACGCAATATTTTCTGCCGCACACGCATTTCGATTTTGTTTCGAAACGCAGCTGCACCCTCTGCACGTCTGTCATTGTATTAGATGTGTCGTCATTGAGAATTATAGTTGCCTCTTGAAATAATCGCATTAATTTTATTCGGGCTTTAAAGAAGGGTCATCTGCACATCGCAACGAAACACAGACGCACTCAGGGCGTCGGCTTATAAATGTCAAAATTTCGTGTTAAGTGTCTGATGCAAACATATTTCGCCCAACTGCTTACCCAATGTTATTCAAACTTGAAAAGAAGTGAATTTTCGGATATGTTCACATTATAAGTAGTTGCCACATCATTTCACAGTACATGAAAAAATGAATTCACGTACTCCTGTGGCCAAAGAGACACGTTGCAATCATCGAAGAAATATGTAAATAATGTGTGTAAGTCAACTGCTTCTTTTTGTAGCAAAATAATTACACAGTTATCCAGGCACCAACGCGTAGGTGATCGGAATGTTAGCGGCTTCTACCAGCATATTAGCTTCATTTTGGGGTATTTTCAATATTTTCAACATTTCGCGGCCCTGTCAGCAACTATATAAATATTAATTTTGAATTAACAACAGTCTCAGTTGCAGTATTTATCTGGATTTACTTATGTTTCAGTTGGGATAACCCAGCCTTCTTCAGAATAAAAGAAACAACCATTTGTCCATAATGGACAACGTCAAAAATTAAAAATTATAATATAGTAATACATCGTCACATTGCAATAACTTATCCGTTGCTGCCGTACTGCGATCGCGAATAGGGGCCGAAGCTGTTTCCCAGCTAAGTTATTACAATATGACGATGTATTACCACTTACAGTTTTTAGTTTTTGACGTTGTCCATTATGGACAAATCGCAGTTCCATTTATTCTGAAGAAGGTTGGGTTATTCCAACTGAAACATAGGTAAATCTACGTAACACTGTAACTGAGGCTGTTGTTAATTTAAAATTAATATTTTCAATATATGGTATTCATTTATCTCGCTTAATAGGCAACAAAGAATTTTAGGGTAGAAGTCTAAAGCCGATACTAACATGGTCAGCAGGGAAAGTGACAAATTTCATAGTTTATATTACATGCAATTCTGATTTGCAGTTGATCTGGGAATTTGTGGGCTTGGCAGATCAGTCACATATTACATGTATGGTTAGTAAACTGTCTGGCTACAGTCGGAAGTAATCGTCGCCATTTCACTTAGGTCCCAGACAAATTTGTCAACAATGAAATGTCGCACAACATTTGGTGGACATAGCGATAGCGAATCGTATTGCGTAAACATATTGTCTGTGCTTAGGTGATTTTCGTTGTGCTGTTCTTTGTGCTCTAGAGCTTCTTATTGGTGAGAGAAGTTCATTATTTGAATATCTGAAGGGCTTGTCGAGAAGAGTCTTCCGACAAAAGAACTTACAAAGCCAGCGTTGGATTGACGCAGTACGGAACCGTAAGTGATCAGTCAACGTCTTCTCTCGGTCATCTCTTACCCACGCTAACATTCTTTGCTGTTGATGTCACTATAATCTACAGCTGGTGAACGCTGCAGCTCACGCATCAGATCGCTTGTATTTGGTTTTACTTTGGATGTTTAATCACATCAGCTACATTTGAACGAGAATGACAAAAGAAATCCTTTCCAATGCGACTTGAGATTCAATCTAGGAAAGTACTTTCACTATATCGTGGGCATGATTTCGCTAACTGATGTAGCCTGCTGAGTTCTTTACATTCTCGAAACTCAGGAAGCTTTTTATTTTCATTTTCGATATGATTTACTGGCTTTGTGCCGACTTTATTCTGCGTCGTATTAGCATAGTGAATGAAGTTATGTCATACATCTTCTGTTTACTATCAAGATTGTGTATATTGTTTATAGCCCAGCCAACGAAGATCAGGTCGTATCAACAAAAAAAAACTTATAGTTGTTAAATTTGAGTAGTAGTATGAGGGACTGACATGAATTTTATGCTAATGGTCCAGACAGGCGGACTGCTTTGAGAAAAAAATGCAATCCAGTGTTCAGTTCAGCTGCATTAAATTTCCTAAGAAAATTGTCCTGTTCATATCCGGAGACCAAATATTCTTAGCGTTGCAGCGGTTGGATAAATCGTAGATTATTGAAAATAATATTTTGCGTTCTGAAATTAACGTTCATTGTTAAACGAAGTGGATAAAGGAACTTTTTAAATGGATGTTCCGCGTCTAAGTGCATTGTAACGATGTAAAGGGATAAATTATGTTCTGGTACTGTAACAGGGTGGAAGAGTGTGGGCGGATGGTACACACGTGAGGGAACGGAGGCCCCAGGCATGTGGTCAAACTCTTCCCTCTTCGTTAGTCTGCAAACTGAAGCGCGGCCAGCCGATTCCCCATTCTCTTTCTACCCTGCTATGTAACGAGTCATTACACTAAACACCGCCACTTTTGACGATGGATTTATTAGGTCTGTTGCTGGCTGTCTATCTGTATCTCTCTCTCTCTCAAACACATTTCGTTGCAGGATGAAAACTTCATCCTCGGTCTTACACTCTTTCCCACTGACGATAATGCAGTTAAGCATTTATTCAACTAATAGGGGCCTTGTCGCCAAAAGGCATATACCTGGGTATGAATATATCAACAGTACACAGCTTAAGACTTTTTGCTTCATTTTACGTTAAATACGCCTTGCAAGTGTAGCATGTCGCTCAACTTCCGATAAAGAGGACGAGGATATGATCGCCTTTAAACGGTATGCCTGTGTATCTAGATTACGTAGCTTCTTTTGTGTACAAATGCAGTTGCAGTGTTCCGAGCTCATAGGTTTCGTTGTGAAGTTCATAACTGAGTGGTCAATTAAGCGAAGTGAAGATGACCAAACACCGGTCGGACGTCAGTAGCCAAGTGGTAACGAGCAACGGAAACAAAAAACACTACAACCTTCTCAGTGCCACGTAAGAGCAGGAGAGGATAAAAAAATTCCAACTGCTACCAAATTACTTGCAAGTAAAATAATGTTCATTGTCTGTTCGCGCACATCACGTTTTGTCCCAGTAGAAATAGTGCACAAAAACGCGTTTACCGTTAGCTATTTACTATTGTATTTAACAGCGAGTATTGATGCATGTGCATTTTTTGCTTTATAAGAGAACTATCCTGTAATGAGAGTATATTTCAGGGTAAGGCACCGGTTAAAGAAGAGGAAAGAATTTAAGTTAGAGACGCTATAATGTTTATAGATTATGAAAATGCTGTTGAGAAAGGCAATAGACGTTTGATGAGTCAGTAATGCAAAAAATGGCTTCAAGTCTTTTGAAGCTGTTACAAAGAGACAAAAATTATGATCGAGAATAAAGAACTTGTTTAAATAAGTAACAAGAAAACAGAGAATTAGACAAGCATGTAACCTGTCTCCACCTCTTTTCAGTTTCTACGTGGGTGACATAGTCAGTGCTTGGCAACGCAGTATCAGCTACGGCATAAAGGTCAACAGAGAAAATGTTTTAATACTCTTCTATACGCGTATGATCGAATGACGAGGTTTAGGGAATAAAATTAATACCAGCATCCTAAAATGTAGCGCAAACTGTGGAACAATTAGAAACGCGCAACAAAAACAAACGACGAAAGAGAGAAAGATGAAGTTGAGAAAGTCATGGCATTACTTACTATGTTCCATGAATCTTACTTGACTTTCCACACAAAAGGATTTGAGCAGGATAAATAGGAATTGTCCGTAGTGTTATAGTGTGCAGCAGAATATATCGCCTCAGAAATGTAGAGATTAAGAATGAATTACAAGTTGATTCAGAGCGTAAGAGAAAGGAAACGTCATCCTTGGTGATACATTTTCTTCCCAGGGACCAAATAACACCGGTTCCCGTCGGATCCCCGACGTTAAGTGCTGTCGGGCTGGTTTAGCACTTGGATGGGTGACCACCCGGTCTGCCGAGCGCTGTTTACATGCGTGGTGCAGTCAGTCCTTGTGAGGCAAACTGTTAAGACACTTGATTGAGAATAAGCGGCTTCGGTCTCGTAAACTGACATACGTCCGGGAGAGCGGTGTGCTGACCACATGACCCTCCATATTCGCCTCCAGCGACGCCTGTCAGCTGAGGGTGACAGGGTGGTGGGTCGGTAACTTTGGGACTTCCTGGCCTGTTCGGATGGAGTTTAGTTTTAGACTTCTACACTTGACTTAAGACGTATTTATCAACTTACTGATTATCTGAATGTAGAGTTGTGCTCGGTTCATGGTTTCTTAGGGTTTATCTTTAACATCACATCACCATAAATGAGCTACTTTCAAGCACGTTGCTGTTAGTTCGATTCCTTGTCTGTCAGTCTCTTCGGTGCAGATTTCGAAATGGATTCCAAATCAACTTAAAGGTGTCCTAGAGTCCTGAAACTTCCAGCGTAGCTCAGACATGTCTGCCAATGCAATATTAACTCACTGTCTTGCCTGGTATGCGGCGGAGTGTATTTTATGCACCACTGCCATCTCCCCCTTTCTCTGATCCAGTTGCGAATGGACCGCGGAATGAACGGAAGGTGGTAAGACTCTGTGTGAAGTCAGATGTTCTTTCCCACACGGTAACATCCTAAGAATAACGTAGGAGAAATCAACAGATTTTTCAAGTCAGGTGAACATAAACTAAATTAATCCTGAAATATATCACAGACTCCGTTGTAAACTCATCAAAACGTATGAAATCAACTAATAAAATTTCACCCATCGAAGAGTAAGTAACAGAAAACACCTACTGAGAGGATAATTCACTTTTTAGTGTAACACTGTTTTAAATCTGACTGAAAGGTATAAAATCATTTCTCATAGCTCCATACGGATTACGAACATCATGTAGAGTGTCTTGGAAAGTTGTGATCGTGAAGTTTTAATGTCTATGAAACTACTTGAAACATTTAAAACGAAAAACACACGCAATACATAACTAATGCTTGGATAATTCACCTGCTGACTAACGTGAAGCTATATTGCATGTGATTCACATTTTTCGTTTTTAATCTTACAAGAACTACCATGGATAGTAAAAGTTCACAATTACAAATTTGCACCATTATCTTAATAAGGATAAGAATATGTATAGGACTGTGAGAAATTATTTTACACTTTCTAGTCCTATGTAATGATGGGTTATATTCAAAATTCAGTTTTATTTAAATAATTATCTTTTACTTCTTTCTCTTGTGAATGTGTCAAAGTTATCAGTCCATTTATAAATTGGTAAGATCACAACGTGTGGTATATTTCAGGTTCATTTTCGGTGTCAACCAATTTATTGCATTTCTGTAGATATCTCGTGATAAACCATGTGTGTAGAGAGAGATTATTAGACGTCCCACTACACTTCCTTCGGATATTGGGTGCTAATTTATTTTCTGTGGAATATTCAAAAAACAGTATAACGTGCTGTATTTTATTAGTCAGAAGACTGTGGACTTGCTACTCTACTCTGGAAGTGTCCTTTCCAAATGGAGGTAGCTACTTCTATGTTTGCAGGAAATGAAGGTGGATCATTTACTCTATCTCTCTCTCTTCTCACTTTCTTCATTTCTTGTCGTGCTCGACATTTAAGCGCCATTGCGAGTTATGTGTACATCAGCACCGCATATTTGGTTGCATCTGCGAGTGCGTTCCTATGAGCCTGAGTGTTACATTTGAGAGCTTTCTAGTAGCAGTAGCTGTAAATCAAATATCATTCAATGGAATCTCCGAAGGACCCAAACCGTTAAAAACGAGATATGCTGTGAAGCAATTTCAAGGAGAATGTGATGAGTCTCACCTCACTGCCAAGTGAGCAACGCATTCTGTCTGAGGCACTGCACGTGAAACTATTTGAACACGGCCTCTCAGTGTAGATGGCGTAATCGAAAGATACTTGCTTCTAAACGTCAACACATTTCATTCTGTCCCAAGTGAAACAATGACTGCATGAGATGTTAATATTGTTGCACTCTGTGCTACTCCACCTCCAAATGAAGGTGGTTTTACTAGCTTCAGTAAGGAACAAAGTTGAGAAACTCAGTTACTAGTGAGCATCCGTCGCTTACAGTCTTAAACGATTACCATCTGGTTATGAGAATTTTTAGAGTTTATTGGAACTCAGGTCTATATTTTCAAGTATTGACAACACAAAGGGAAACTGAGTATACAACATCGACAGCGGCCGAACTGGACAACGACGTGGCAGCAAGTCGACATTTTCTTTTCACGTGCGCCATTTCATCTTTCTCCTCAGCAAATGGCTTTAGAACAATTTAAAAAAATCACTGGACGTAGTTGAACGCTAATTTTAACTCATTTACAGCCACATAAGGCGCAAATAACTCAATGCTAAATTACTCAACTCTTCCTTCTTGTCCAAAGTACTAGGTATCCGCTACATGCTGGACATTTGGCCATTTGCCACAAGTATCTCGCACTCTTTTGGTGCCATTTATGGGCAAATTAATGGTACCTTTTTACATGTAGAAGTGGCATTAAAATGGTAAGGCAAAGAATGTGTGGAAATTTGCACAGAGAGCAAATACGTCGGGCAACAGTAACTAGTGTGAACCATTGTTTGTCCTTGTGGTGTCAGTTGACTTGAAGAACCGAGAAAGAAACGGAAAAGAAAAAGAAAAACGTACCACGCGCGTAACCTATAATACTAAGTTCTGTCGCATGATATCATGTGTACTGTGCGTACATTGTTCCGAAATGTACACTGAAGCTCCTCACTCTTTACATCACGTATCACAACACATTTTCAAAAACTGTGTCCCTGTTTTAATTGGCACTGTACGTCCCCACAACGAGACTAGGCTTGAATCATAGATTTGGTTCTTAGAATATTTTGGGTTTACATGTATTATTCTATTATCTATACCGTTACTTTGATCAGAATTTGCAAATTATTCGTGAGCAGATATTTGAATTTCGTTAAAATCCTACAGTATGAGAGATATCGACGTTTCTGGTGGTGTTGTCTCCATATGTGCATGCTCATTAGTAAGAAATCTTCGTAGGACACTGGCCCTGTTCTCATTGCATTCTTTCTAACTGTCCAGGAGTCCATAATGGACACGCTGTAATTCTGTCTTGTCAGTACGTCATGTGATATCTATTTTTCTTCTTCGCAGATGTTCCGAAGGCTTTTGGGCGTGTTCTGCTTCCGGTCTGGGAGGGAGGCAGAGGAAGACTTCTACGGAGACCTGATAGACGTCGATTTGATTGGAAAGCCAGATGTGAGGAATACGGAGATTTATTGGAAAAACTGAAATTACTCTTAGATGCATCCATTTTTACTAAGATAATTACTTTACATCACTGATTACTGTAATGCTTTCTGGATTTAGTTAATCTATCTTAGTTACTCGAAGTTAGAAATAGACCATCACAGGTAACAACTTTTCTTTTGTGGCTTCGTGTAAACGTGCTTGTAAGAAACAAATCTCCCACAGAGGATGAGCGCCGCGCGTTGGCGGCTGCGCTCAGACGTGGACGAGTTGGTTCTGCTGGCAGCGCAGGCGGAGAAGTCCCGGCCACCGCCTGCTGCTGTTGATGAAGCCTGCGGCAAAGTCATCGGGAAGGTAAGGCGGCACTAAAGACACAACCTCATTGATAACTCGCTACTAAGTAATGAGTTGATTACATACAACATACCCTTTTCTGAGACCAATATAAAGTGGCTCAAGTTTGGTTCATCCTGGAAGATAACAAATATGATCCTTGTCACCGTTAATGATTATGTATAAAAACTCTTCCCTTTCTATCGATCACATACAAAAATAGAAAGTTGCTCTCTCTTAACACACGCTTTGTCCATACGATTCATCTTGTAGAATTATTGCTATTGTTGTGGCACAAAGAAAGTCTTATTTATTTTAAAGGGAAGAATTGCTTTTCTGTGCAGGTGAACGATGGCTGGATGATTGTGACGACTGCCGAGATCCACGAGCCGCCTGTGGTGGAGTGTGACGAGGACATCCCGCCGATCCCTCGCCGCCGGAGAGGGTGTCGGAGGTGCTGGGCGGAGAGAGTCGGGGCGAAGACCATCGTGAGCCCTCACGGTGGTCGGGCTCACCGCCTCGCTACCCACTAAACGTATTCATGACGAGGACGTCTCACCAGTTCCTCGTCGTCAGAGAGGGTGTTGGAGGTGCTGGGTGAAAAACATCAGTGCAAATCTGTTGTGCGTGTACAAATCGGACAGGGATAATGACTCACTAACCAACAGACATGTTCGTGAGGAACTGATTACAGTGGATGTCCCAACAATGCCTCAATGTTGGGGACGTGTTAGACGTACTGGCCAGAGAATGTCACGGCTAAGACTCTTGGTGACTGCAAATTGGGTGGTGACATCAGCTTTTCTACTAGCCAGTGAACATATTGATGATGAACTTAGAACAGTGTATGAGGAGGGCAAATCAACAATGCCTCGTTATTGTAGAAGGTGATAGTGGTGCTGGAAGGAGAATGTCAGGGCTGGGACTCTTGTCTGTGTGCAAAGTGGACGAGTATACCGGCTCACTAGCCAATGAATATATTCATGTGAAAATAGGTACAAAGGCTCAGAAGGACATCCCACTGATGCCTCGTCATCAGAGACAGTGCTGGTGGTTCGGGCGGAGATAATGAGGACTAAATCTTTTGTTTGTCTGAAAAGTGAATGGGGACACCTACTCACAGATATTTAAAGTGAATGAATTATTAAATGAATTAATAAAATATCTTCGACCTCTAACTTTAAAAGTACCCTTGTAAAAGAATGTTAATTAAACTTAAATGTCACTGAACTCCATTTAAACAAACAATAAAATAAAATTAATGATTTCTATCAAAGGTGTACGATTATTTCTCTCTATATATATGTGTGACTGCATTTAGACAAATATTTGAGAACGTTATCTTTTTAGGTATCCATCTGCCACAGCCATATTATACAGAGACTACCGTAACTATCAGTACACACAATTTTCTTCTTCATCATGCAAATGACAAATAATAGTCAGTTCACTGGTTCACGACCAACTGTCAAACAAATTATACATCCAGTCCATTTTACCTGTCTGCATTGATGCTAAGTGCAGTTGTATTTTTACATAAATGCCTTTCTTCCTGACCTAAATGAAATTTAAATAGCCATATAACATTACAATACAGCTGTGAGTGAAAGTGTGTCATTCGCTCGAACGCCTATGACAGAAGAGAAGTGGAAACAGAGGACGAACAAAGTGAACATCGATTGAAACGTGCGAGGTACTAAAGCGATCAACGATTCACTTAAAACTCCATTGCTCTCCTCTCAACTCAGTAATTTGCTCTACACGTCAATAAAATTAATATGTCCTACAAGGAACTGATGATAGTTTCTGATATTACATGGTGCCTAGGGGTTAAAGAGTCACATTTTTTAATCAATCACTGGTAAATGTAGTTTCTGATTTGGAAGTGTCGAGCGGAGCTTCCAGTGTTACTCAAGACTAGTGACACACACACTTAATTCTGTCCATTCACATTCATTTATCGTAAAGGCAAAAATGAATCCATTACACGTAGTAACTAGGAATGCCGCAAGGGGTGCACTCAGTAGCGGCCTACTGAACATTTAGGAAGGATAATATTCACACATACCATACACTGAACACTAGAAGAGTTGACGTACGCAGAAGTGTTCCTACAGCCACATAAGTAACAGCAATGCACTAAGTGGCGAAATTTAATTAGTCTAATTAGCTGAATTAATAAATAAACAAAAAGAATATGCGAAGCATGTACAGACAAAAAATGTTAATATATTATAAGTATCTCGAGGCCACCGGACTTATCATTATTCTCAAATCCACAACTTTACTGTTTGCACAGCATGGATGTTACGATGTCTTGCAGACCCTTCAACCACCCTAATACGCTGTTGCATCTTACAACTGGGCCAGACAACAACGAAGAGCATTCGCCGTTGACAACACCAACGCTATTTTATTCAATAGAACATTAACACAAATTCATTTGCCCCTATTTTTTCTGAAAAAAAAAACTTTTGCCAAGTTTTTACAAGAAAAATCTCCCATATTACCTAAAACGGTCCTTTGTCTGTAGAACTTTGGCAATGACCGAAAATTCCCCTTTTTTTAGGGTTTCGAAATTCGTTAGATTGACTTTGGATATAAAATTTAAATAATGCTATTAAAATTCACCGCAAACTAGTAGTAAACACAAAACAAATAAGTTACGCCCATTGGTGACGTAAGTTTAGAATAAGACGAAGCTGCATAAATACAATTCAGACATCGCTTATGTGGAGACAATGCAACCCAATGGTAAAAACATCTGCCCAAGATTACTCATGATAGTAAGCAAACTATCTGTAGGCGCAACTCAGAATTATAATGGGCTGTACAGTCCTCTGTAAAACCATAATTACGGTAACACCAGAATTACAGTAAATGGCGAGAAGGAAGGGCTTCAATACTCCAAAATTATTTTTTTGTATGAATGCCCTTATTGACCACCCAGAAAATAATAGCTTTTATTAAAGTGAATCTCCATATTTTTATTGGCAGACCAGACAATCTTTAAATGCCCAAAAAAGATGCAGTAAAGCTTGCACGGAATTATTTCAATTACAAGGGTAGCTCCCCTTAAGGTAAACTGCACTGCTTTTAAATAGCAGACACGACAAAATTTCAATCTCCAGAATTGTTTCATGAGTAGTTGGTCATAATTTAAATGAAAAGAGCAGCATCTATTTAAAAAAATCTTCACCAATGAACTGTGCGTCAGTTATTTTGAAATAAACCACAGCAGGCCACAAATACAGAGATACAGTTGAGGGGAACCTGGCTGGAGTACCACGACGCTAAGGCGACAAGAACGTGGTTTACTTTAACAAGCTCACCGAAATACTTCATGAATTAATAGCGAAGGGAACGCAAGGTATCATCAAGGTTGGATGAGGCAAATTTATGGAGTGTGCTATCACCTCAAAATTGGCCAAAACGACGTTTTCGGCTAGACCAGATGTCCAGCCGCCGATATAGACTTTATTACGTCAGAGTTGAAAGGCGGTAGATGAATTACCACAAGTGGGAGAAGTTTTGTGACTGTTGGAACGTTTTGAGGAACTTGCGAATGCGTTAACGTTCCACATCAGGCGAACCATAAGTTAACATACCTACGTCTTTAGTTATTTGCTGAATATATTCGAATGTCTGTCTTCCTCTACAGTTTTTGCCCTCTACAGCTCCCTCTGTAACTATGGACGCTTGTCAATGTTTTCCACATATTTCTTTCCTCATCGAATCTGCGCAGAACCTCTTCAATCCTTACCTTACCAGTGCATCTAATTTTCAACATTCGTCTGTAGAACCCCATCTCAAATGCTTTTGTTCATATGTTACCCGTCTTTCTCTATAGCTTACCCCTATTGTCCTCAGGCTTTCGAACAACCAGCATTATTTTACATTATCGAAGTCTTATACCAGCTCGACAAATCATATGAACATGTGTTGGTTTTTCTTTAGTCTTGCTTCCATTATCAACCGCAGGCTCAGAATGCCACTCTGGTGCTTTTAAGCCAAACTGGTCGTCATCTAGTACATCCCCAATTTTCTTATCCGTTCTTCTGTATTCTATTCTTGTCACCAACATGGATGCATGAGCTGTTAAGCTGATTGTGCGATAATTCTCGCACTTGTCAGCTATTGCAGTCTTCGAAATTGTGTGGATGATATTTTTCCGAAAGTCAGATGCTATCTTGCCAGACTCTACTACACACAACGTGAATAGTTTGTTTTGGTGCCACGTCCCCCAACGATATTAGAAATTCTAATGGAATGTGGTCTATCCCTTCTGCCTTATTTGATCCTACGTCTTCCAAAGCTCCTATAAATTATGATTCTAGTACTTTATCACCTATCTCTTCTAAATCGACTCCCGTTTATTCTTTTATCACATCAGACAAATCTTCCCCCTAATAGATGACTTCAGTGTACTATTTCCACCTAACTGGTCTGTCCTCTGCATTTAACAGTGGAATTCCCGGTGCACTCGTAATGTTACCACCTTTGCTTTTACTGTCAGTGAAGGTTGTTTTGACTATCCCGTATACTTCTACTCTTTCCCTAACAACTCCATTCCAGTGCCTCATGACTATTACATTTTCATCTCCATTTATGTATTGTATTACCCTTTCAATATCCTCATACACTTTCTCTATCTCTTCGTCTTCAGTTTGCGACGTTGGCATGTATGTCCGAACTATCGTTATCCGTGTTGGTTTGCAGTCGATTCTGATAAGAACTACCCTATCACAGTAACAGACACTCTGCCTTACCTTCCTATCTATAACGAATCCTAAGCCAGTTATACCATTTTCTGCTATAATTGTTATCGCCCTATACTCATCTCACCATAAATCCCTGACTTATTTCCATATAAGTCCACTGACCCTTACTATATTTAGATGGAGCCTTTCCATCTCTCTTTTTAGACCTTCTTCCTTCCCTACTACGAAGAAGTTTGTGACATTCCACGCCCCGACTCGTAGAACGTTACCCTATAGTTGACTATTCAATCTGTTCCCCCTGTATCCTTTAGTTGACTATTCAATCTTTTTCCCCTGTATCCTTTAGTTGAGTATTCAGTCTTTTTCTCATGGTCACCTACCGTTGACAGTCCCCTCCAGGGGATCCGAGAGGGGGACTCTTCCGGAATCTATAGCCAATGAAGAAATCATCATGAAAAGTTTTCAGTTACAGGCTTCATATCCTCTGGATATTAGTTATGTGTTTTGATGTAGTGGTTTCCATGGCCTTTCGCATCCACAGGCCATTGACCATTTCTGATTCTTCCGCCTTTAGGGGCAGTTTCCCAACCCAAGTACGAGTGGGGGGATGAACCTCTGTCCGCTCCTCCGCCCTCTTCAACAAGGCCGTTGGCAGAATGAGAGGAACTTCTTACCCTGGAAGCCTTCGGGCGCCAATATTCATTATTAATCAAAACTTAAGTCGTTGCGGGTGTCACACCCGGAACCAAGGACGTTTTGATCATCACACAAGGCCACTATAGCTAGATTACGGGGACGCCATTACCGGGTGTATATAGTTGGTTCCGTGCAGTCGACTGCCCACGGCCTTCACCATTCGCCAATTGTCTAGACTATTCTCCACTTTTCGCCCACCTTCAGACAGTGGTTGGTGAAAGGACTGAGCCTTTTTGTCCAGTCAATTTAAGTGTTTCTGTTCACCAAACTACCATACTGCCCTCGGCATTCGACTGCCGAAACAATGAACAGTAATTTGAAATTTGCACTAATGGAATTTTTCTACTCCGAGGTTCAACTCAGCCTTTAATTCGGGTCTTCATGAGACTCGAAAGGCAACACCCATCTCCTTGACTTGGATTCACCCTCTGAATTTACCACTGTCTACTTTACTGTCTGTGAACGATGTTTCGCCGGACAAAGTCACACCTGAGGTCATACAGCAACAATTGAAGAGAGCCAGAAAAAATACTGAGCTCACACACTGGAGATAGGCACAGCGCTATAATAACTGTCGCCATGCATGCAGGGTGAGAGTTGGTGTTCAAGTTTTCATTTCCAAGTTTTGTGGGCATGGTTAGGTAACGTAGCCATATTTTCTAAGTTGGTCTCTCGCTTTGTGGGTCCATGAGAGAACATGGAGATGCTCAACCCTATCAGCCCCTTGGTACACAGTATCGTCACGGGCAAAGAGATCAAGTTGCAATTTTCTCAAATTAAAAAAAAAAGTGAGTGTGTTCAGTTAAAACATACTAAACTCTATCTCGGCAGATATAGACCTGATCTATACAAGAACGTTGTTTTGACCAAAATACCACTCTCGGACTGATAAAGTTCAATATATCAGGACTGAAAGGCGGTCCGCCGCGCGCGCGCCCTCAGCTGCTGTTTCAGTTTTCCCTATGAATCTGCAATTGCCTCACCAAGTGCTTGTCAAAACGCCTGACACGGAAAACCATCAAAGATTCCACATGGCTATCGCAATCGATCCGAGCCTGCATAACTCAGACATGATTTTGAAGGATATATGTACGTGATGGATCTGGGGATCGGTGCTCCTGTTGAAGGTGTCCATTTTAATGAAGTATCTGTTAACTTGGAGGGTGCGGAGTCGGTATCTGGAAATACATCAAAGAAAAGCCTTTAATGTTTAAATGAAATGGTTGCAGTTATGTCTTCCTCACCACGTAGTCCACATTTAGCAGCTTTCTCCTCTGTGTCCTGCCTTGGGCATGGATATGTGTGCTGTCCTTAGGTTAGTTAGGTTTACGTATTTCTGAGTTCCTAGGGAACTGATGACCTCAGAATTTAAGTCCCATAGTGCTCAGAGCAATTTGAACCATTTTAGATTATGCAAGTACAGGTCCAATCACCACTCTCCTGGCCATTCTGTTAGCTTGTTCATTGCCACTAAGTCCTAAATGTTCAAGGACCCACAGCAAGTTTACTCTATTGCTTTCCCCTAGTCCCCGAAGGTCTTCATTGCATTCTGTAAAGACCTTTGATCTCGATGCAGGGTCCGATAGATATTTCACAGCTGCTTAGCAATTTGAATAAATGAGTAACCTTCCCACTATATTTTTGTCCGATAGATATTTCACAGCTGCTTAGCAATTTGAATAAATGAGTAACCTTCCCACTATATTTTTGTTTCTGTATGAAATTTATCCTTACTTTACCTGCCATTCTACAAAAAATAATGTACGTATTACCAAAAAAATTAATGTACGTATTACCAAAACAATGTCCTTACAATGTATTACCCAAGTTAAACTCGCTTGCTATCCTATCACAAAACGTAACATAATTTGAACTGAATCATAACACGTTTGAATACAATCTCTCTTTACACTAAATGTGCAACTGTAGTGAAACAACATGCTCCTAATCAAAATTTCCACTTACCTCGCATCTTGTAACAACACTGGTGCAGATTTCTTGAAAGCACAACAGCAAACGGCAAGTATGCAGTAGCTAATCTAGATTTCTATCTCAAAATGAAATTTCCTAACAATATTCAAACTGTTGCGTATCTCATGGTGCAATGTGAATAATGATTTACAAAGTGTACTATGATGACAGAGAATTTCTAAAAGAATATAACAGCTCTCAGCTCTATAATGGTGTAGGGCGTATGCAGCTGGAGTGATATGGAACCGCTGGTAAGTCTAGACACATGTCTGACAGGTGACACGTACTTAAGCATCCTGTCTGATCGCCTGCATCCCTCCATGTCCATTGTGAATCCCGACAAACTTGGGCAATTCCAGCAGCACAATATGACACCCCACACGTCCAGAATTGCTACAGAATAGCTACAGGAATACTTTTATGAGTTTAAACACTTCCGCTGTCACCATACTCCCCAGGCGTGAACGTATTTGTGCAAATCTGGGATGTCCTGCAACGTCCTGTTCAGAAGAGATCTCCATGCCCTCTTACTGTTGCTGATTTATAGGAAGCCTTGCAGCACTCATGGTGTCATTTACGTCCAGCGCTACTTCAAACATTAGTCGAGTCCATGTCACGTCATGTTGTGGCAGTGCTGCGTGCTCACGGGGGCCCTACGGGATATTAAGCAGGTGTACCAGTTTCTCTGGCTCTTCATTGTACAGGAAAGAAAAACCTTTGATATTTAAAAGAACTGTCTTGTTGGATCTGCACATTTTAGATAGTTGAATAAATATTAAATAAATAACTTCGCCTTATTTACCTCTTGCACAATGAAAAGCAGTAGGACATAAAAATGAAAATTTGCGAGAGTATATGTAAGCACTTGCTTTGGTAAAAATATCACTTTTATTAAAGACACAACTGAACAAACTAGTAAACTAAACATCTAACGAATGGGTGATGGCTGCTTTTCTTAATATTTCTCTCTGCTGGGTTACAAAATAAAAACTGCATGTTGGAGACCCTGTCGAGATTAGTCATTAATTATTAATGAGGTCACGGTCAGAGGAATCTTTCAATGGCGACATTCACGCACATATACACATACAATAGAGATTCGGGACAAATATAAGAATAAAGAAAAACTCCATCAGTATGCACGGGGTTGGCAAATGGTCGTCCCCTTGGCTTGAGTGCACGAAGCAAGTCAACAATTATTCATCAGTAAGAAAGAACTGTTAATAGTTGTACCATAGAAGATGTTCTGATACTAATTTGGAACTTTAACCCCAAGAAACAGTAATTGTGACATGTAACGTTTCTCACAATGCACGACCACGTGGTCGTCATGAACAAATATCCTGCATAATGTTGTTGTTGTTGTGGTCTTCAGTCCTGATACTGGTTTGATGCAGCTGTCCATGCTACTCTATCCTGTGCAAGCCTCTTCATCCCCCAGTACCTACTGCAACCTACATCCTTCTGATTCTGCTTAGTGTATTCATCTCTTGGTCTGCCTTACGATTTTTACCCTCCACGCTGCCCTCCAATACTAAATTGGTGAGCCCTTGAAGCCTCAGAACATGTCCTACCAACCGATCCCTTCTTCTGGTCAAGTTGTGCCACAAACTTCTCTACTCCCCAATCCCATTCAATACTTCCTCATTAGTTATGTGGTCTACCCATCTAATCTTCAGCATTCTTCTGTAGCACTACATAATATGAGTGGTAAAATTCAGAATAGCTAAACAAATTGGACAGGATATATTACCGTGAAACACGATCTGCGAAGGTAAGGCTTTGAGATCCGTTCTTAACACATGCTGAGACAACGAAGACACGTGGGAACTAGATAATGAACTGAAATCGAAATTAGAGAAGTTTCAGAAAGCTGTTCGATTATGCTATTCTTGTGAGATCAACAACTTACTAAATCAGGCTGAACTGAGAAGATATATCACACGCCATGTGTTCGAAAAGGGGGAAGAGGACAATAGCTAGCATGGGTGGATAAGTGGAACTGTTCATAATGTTCCAAAATTAGCAAGAAAAATTCCATATACCGTTCAACGAGCAATGAACCATGAAAGCAAGACGTTAATTTTTACTGGAGCTGAAATCTACAAAAATAAGATAAAGAGTTAACTGCGAATAGGCGCAGTCACACTTAGTCGTTGCCCCGTCTCGCGTTTGTGGACGCTCAACTGCGCAGTCATCAGCGCCCGTACACTGTCCCAATCTTTATAGAGTCCAATTTCAGACACGTTCAAAAATGATGATGAAATAAGAGGGACAACACAAGCACCCAGTCCCCGGGAAGAGAAAATCCCCAACCAGGCCGGGAATCGACTCGGGTCCCCTTGATCCAGAGGCAGCACCTCTAGCAAATTATTTTTTTAAAACATTTATTAAAGGAACAATGTTACACATTCCAAATATATAGTAATTACATGCACTAACCATGCAAACATTTATATAGGAAATCATTTAAACAAAAACCGTTTGATCATTGCAGCTATACTGATGTTAAAGAAATAAACTGAAGTTTGTGTTACTGACTAAATTACCAGAAAGAATTAATTTGAATACCAAGAAAAGTTTTTAAAGTCATTCAGACTCCTTCATACGTGAATAAATAAAAAACTGCACTTTGAATTACATGTGCTCTAATCTTTACACAAGCATAAATAGCACTGAAGGATTTCAGCAAGTTTTTTGGGATACTTTTAATATATTAATGTACAAGAGGAATTCGTCTCTGTGAGAGACACGTCAAGGGAAGAAACTCAACTTTAACCTTCTCAGCTCAGTCAGATTAGCTATGAGAATTTCACACGATTATATGGAAGTCACTAAAAATTGCACAGAATATGGAACATTTATACCCATCGCATATAAAAACAATTTAATAATCGTATTATACAATCTCTTAAATACCTGAGAATGGAGGAGAAGAGACGTTCTAAAAGTGTCTAGCCTTCCAAACTACACTTTCTGCACATGAATGGAATGGTAATTTTCACTGGAAAACTGACTTACACATGACAGTGCAAAAACGAACAGGGCAATTAGCCAGCAAATAAATATTGCATTATATTAGATACAATATTATGGTTTTAACCAATCGATAAAGACATTGCCATAAATACTGTCAATTTTTACATTAATACCGTAAACCATTAATGCAGCTATATTGTTCTGTGTTTTGACACTATTAGACAAACAATCTGACTGTCACATGAGGTATGTACATTATCTTACAAAATTTCAAAAACTACTTTCTGAAGTAGAAAAAATACAAACCAAAAGTTTACACTAAAAATTTAAATAATATCCTTAATGTAAGTACAATACATAACTATCAACACAGTCTTCGTTTTTGTATTAACCAATGCCCATTCTATCAAATATAATATTTAACATATTACCGAACTTATTCTTGTGATTCGAATACCTTCTAATGTTGTGGTATTCACACAGCATGGGTACCTTGAAGTTTATGGTGCTGTCGGATCTTAGTTTTTTAATGACGTAATTAACAAAATTTCCCAGCAACCAGTACACATTGTTATTTTTTGCCTCTGGGAAAAGGCGTGCTTCAGGCCGGTGTATCAATGAGAGCAATATACTCTCAGGGTATGTCCTTGTAATCTGAGCTATTTGCTCTTGGATCCACTTCGAACTATTAATGTGACCGCTGCAAGTGTATCTACGAATTTAAAAATAATTCAAAAACCAAGATCGCTTAAATACTGTTTACTGGATAACCGGTTTCAACACACTGAAGGCGCCATCATCGGATCTGTGAAGATATAACATGACAGATTTCAGGGAGGGCTTACGTGAGTTACACTATATACATTACTATTAGGACAGTACCACACACCTGAATGTATCTTAACGTTTATAAACCATTTGGTTATATCGAAACCTGAGGCAGACCAGCTGACATAAAATGATTGTCACAAGAAAAAAAAGCTGCTCTCATTGTCATTCTTTTCCATCAGTTATGTAAAACCGAAGTCACAACATAAAACTATTTGGTACATGACCGCTGCTCGACTAACAACGATCGGCATCACACTGCCTTATTCCTCGCCGGTTTACGTGCTGCGATTCTAGTGATTCACAACTGGGCTCTAGATAGCGCCGTCCAAGCAGTGCTCACACAGTCCTATGGTATAACCAGTCATTACTTCTACAACTTTACTATTACTGCTAATCAAATACCCTTGCAAAGAACACTTTAGCATACACTAACTGTACATCCTATAAATGCTATGTATACTACACAAACTACAAAGTACGTCAATTACAGAGTAAAAACATCTGAAGCAAATGTATTATCCATATTGGCGCCATATGGAGTTTTGTAAGGCGCTAATATGGATTATGCCTTTCCTTCAGATGGATTATAAATGTTAAGCTACATTCATGTATGTGATACTGTACTAATAGTAATGTATGTAGTGTAACTCATGTAATCCCTCCCTCAAACGTGACATGTTATATCTTCACAGATCTGATGATGGCACTTTGCGTGTGTTGAAACCGGTTATGCAGTAAACAGTATTTAAGCGATCTTGGCTTTTGAATTATTTTGTCAACAGAGTGATCGCTCCACTACGAACTATGTGTTCACTGCAAAATATCTACGAATTATTGTGTCAACTAGATGGAATTGTTGACCTAAATTTGTTTCACAGGGTCCGAATGCGTACAATCTTTCATTGGTGCTAATTACATTGTTAACTGTCTTGCACCATGACGTTATTATATTAGACGTGAGCACATTAAAACTAATGTTTTTCCAAATCTCAGTCCAATCATTGTTTGGAAACTGTCGTTCTATTTTGTTCCTTCCTACGCTTTTTTTCGTTACTGCATTATGGCTCTTGATGCTGAGTGTCATGACTGTCTCACTTCTGCACTTACATCAATGAACTCAACATAGAAAACCCTCACATGCTGCAAACTTCCGTTGACATTCCGCTCGTCAGTCGGGGGAGGCAGGCTCCGAGGTTTATGATCTCGAAATGTTGGCTGGTTATGCTTTCTAGCGACTCTCTTATTACATTATTGGATTACATTATTACATTAACTTGCCTTTTCATAAAAGGCGTTATATAAGTTAATCCTAGTCAACCAATTTTAGACTCTGAAGTGACCACTTTAGCAGATTCTCTGAACACTTCAACTTTCCACAAAATGTTTGTGATTTTGTACATTATTCTCCTCGCTATCGTTCTCGGTATTGGAAATAACTGGGCAATATAATAAGTTTTATCAAGGATGCATGAATTGATATGCATTGTTGTTTGAACTTGGATCATAGATGGAGTTAAATTCTCTTTAATGGCTACGTGCACTTTATCTGCTGCAACTTTTCGATTTAAAGCCGTCATTTTCATGGGGCATGCTGTCAGGATGGTCCCAAGTGTTTTATGTTGTCGGACAAATTTTGCCCACTCGATGCTGATATTATCGATACCTTCCCGATTTAACATCTTACTTTTTCTTTCGTTTGCGTTGGCTCCAGATACTCTACAGTAAGCATCAGTCACTGCTGCTAGCGTCGTTACCTCTTCCTTATCCCTTATAATGAACCCTATATCGTCAGCATAGGCTCTCATAGCTGTTTTATTTACTGATAATGTTAAGCCTTTTAATCTAGCATGGACATTTCGGAGGAAACGTTCCAGTGCAATGGCGAAAAGCGACATGGACAGAGGACTTCCTTGAAGAACACCTCGTTTTATTTGTATCGCCTTGGATTGTTGGCAATTCACAGTTGTTTTTACACTTATTACAGTTGCTATGTTCTTTATCAACTGTATGACCTTATCTTTGAATACTATATTCTTCAACGTCTGTTGAAGATATTCATGATTCACTACATCGAAGGCTTTATAAAATCCTAAAAAATAATAAAGCACTTTTTACGTTTGTTACAGAAATTATTGCAATTATATCTCTGTATTCTGCTAGATTCTGAAAAATGGTTCTGTCTTGCGCTCAGTTCTGACGTTTACTAATAATTTTATCTGTAAGGCATGAAATTGTCTTGTTTACTATTCTAGCTATTAATTTATAATCAGAATTCAGCAGTAAAATTGGAGGAAAATTATTTAAATCTTTGTTCCTATATTTTTTTTTTTGATCATGAATGATTTTAGTCTCCTTAAATTCAGCCGGAATTAAACGTTTGGGGCATTTTTTATTAATTATTCAAAGAGAAACATTTCAAGACCGTAGGTAAAGCACAGTCGTTTCAGCAGTTGGCTGCTGTACTACTTCAGCCTTACCAAAAGCAAAATACCATACAAAACTTTTTGCGAGAACTCAGTAGTCTGACTCTGAACTGCAGTGAGTCAATAGAAGCACTTTCTGACAGGACTGGCAAAGCCGATGCTCAGATCTACGTGCCTATCCACAATGCGGAGGCGAACAAAATGTTACTGCAGGAGGCGGCATATCTTAGATTTAAGGCGCAATTGGAGGAAATATATTTTGCTGAAGCAAGAGGGAGATCACCATTTATTCGCTTCTGAGGTCAGTTGCTGTGGGCGTGGACGCAAGCGTCATATGCAGAAACGGTGTCAACATCCAGAATGTTACTCTTGTGGGGAAGTGGACCACCAAGCATTGGACCACCAAGCATCTAAATATCAGACGAGAAGGACAGGAAGCACCTTTGGGAGCAGCAGCTGTTACAATGAAACGCAACGGTTCGACTGTCAGAAACTAGTCCAGATAGGTCGTAACACTGCAGAAGTTATTGCACAGACGGAAAGCTTCTCAGTGGACTTGTTGGCCATGTGTAACAGAGGTATCTAGTAGACACGTGGGCACATGTGTAGGTTATCAGTCTGGACCAGGTAAACAGGAGGTGACAGGGCCACCACGATATAAGGTCCATGAGCGTGGGTCTCACGTTGATGCCGTTCATAGCTTGACATTTTGTAATAGCGATACTGTTGTCTCGTTTTCTTAGTGTGTTCACTGGCGCCACTACGTTTGCTTGCTTTGTCTGTCCGTGAGTGGCAGCAACAGCGCTTGTCGATGGCGCGTACTGTGGTACCATCTTTAGAGCAGCCTCTATATTTCTGGGTGGTCGAGGGTCGAGCTAGTGATTTGGGACGGAGCAGTAGTGAGGTCCGGACAGCCAGTACTCGCCCGCCCGCTGGCGGCACACACGCACTGTCCACGGAAGGATGTGGTCGCGGGAGTGCACGACCACGTCAAGGACCGGACTCAGCGACTTTTAGTTGAATGGGCCGTGATATTCGAGTAGTGCCACTTTCACTAGTGTTTGTGTGTGTGTGTGTGTGTGTGTCCGCCCACCGAAGTGACCTCATGGCAATAAGTTGTCAGTCCACAATTTATACTGGTATCTTTCCCGAGCATGACTTGAGCTGAGACGACCGTTGGATGGTCGTTCTGTCGGTCGTCGCAGCGGACAACGTGCATTTGGTCTTCCGAAGGCGTCTGGCTTATCGGTGTTTGTGCCGACTTATAATTCGTCCGTCCTGTTTCACAGTGACTGGTTTTAGTGTTGTGAGTTGCTGGTGGAATTGTTCTACAGGGGCCGTGTGTATCTTGTGGTTTTGAATGAGCAGTTATTTTAATGCTGTCTGCGTACTGGATTTGGTAAGGGTGGCGAACGGACATCAGTTCGGTTTCGGACGGAACATCGAGGAGGTCCGCAGCGCTATGGCGGGCCGGAACAGCTGGTGGCGTGCAGGCACTGTCAGACCGAGGGGGTGTAGCCGACGACCGAACCCAGGACGTTTGAAGTTGGGTGACCGTGTCCAGTACTGAAATCTCCACTGTTTGAGATCTCGCTGTTGCTGCTCCCAGGGTCGACCGCAACAAGTGGAGTCTATCAGGTTGGCCGGCTGGGGTGGTCGAGCGGTTCTAGGTGCTACAGTCTGTAACCGCGCGGCCACTACGACCGCAGGTTCGAATCCTGCCTCGGGCATGGATGTGTGTGAAATCCTTAAGTTAGTTAGGTTTAAGTAATTCTACGTTCTAGGGGACTGATGACCGTAGAAGTTAAGTCCCATAGAGCTCAGAGCCAGTTGAACCTTACGTCTCCAAAAACAGAGTCAAGAAGCCTAGAGAGAACCGCGGCTCCAGTCGCTAAACCAAAGTGCACGCGGTGAAATTCGTATAGATTCCAATCTGTCGTGAATGCATTTCTGTTTGAACTGCAGTGTCCCAAAGAAACTGGCGTTTAATTTGAAAGTACAACTTTTTTTGTATGGTTAAATTAGAGCATTAAGGAATTACAAAAGATGTTCAATCGAACCCCCCTTTCAATTAAGGCACACATATTTCCCCTTTCTAGGCGGAGGCTGAGCCAGAAACACAGAATGCCACAAAATCACAGCTTTGCTTTGAAATCTTACAGTACACCTGGAAGCAGTAACTGACAACGAGTCGGCACCCTCAAATAACACAGGCTAAGGATCAGGCTGGGAGCACATCCTACGAGAACTTGTTCACACTATGCTCACCACAAACTGTAGACATTCCGGCTGTACATTCGCTTACGGTGGCTGCCAGAAGGACGAAGCAACCAACAGGAAACGCCGTGCTTCTCACACAGGCACCTCAATTTGTACAACCTAGGCCAACACCAACTCCGGACTCCCCTCGCACTGCGAGGCTTGGCACAGTTCATATGACATGCCTTCCAGGCAACCAGTAACCGCCGCAGGAGTTTCGCCATTAACGAACAGACCTAGCGTAACAGACATCACGCATCTGCTTACGCCGACCCACAACTGCACCAGTCTCACCGGCCGACCCAAACCGACTGCCTCTAACCGTCCCGCGTGCCCCAGCCGAAACGCAAATACACCCATGCCCGGGGACCCGCCAAAGACAACAAGCCGATCGCTGATGATCTACCAGCGATCTGGCTCAGATGTTCGACACTGTTTTGTTTGCAGAAGCGTGGCACACTGAGTAACGTTTATGGATAGTATAAGGGTTTCAGTTAGCGTAGATAATTTTGGATGAGGTGGACTTAATCTGTCAAGATTGATACAAGAAGACAATACAATACAAGAAGAAGAATACAGCGATAGGTTGGGTTTGGATAGGAGTCATAAGCAAGCATTACGCAAGAAGCTGTGTCATTTGTAGGACAGTGAACGTACAATCGTGGAAAAAGTATTATTGAAAATTATCGACTTGTTTTGTAGAGATGAGATGTTGCCAGCGACTCTAGTAACTCAGAACTCTATACATTAGAAGTAGTACACCCATTTACAGCAAACAGTTCGTACAGCGAGACATTTACAGACATTAATAGAGGAGTTCATGGAACAGCAACTACAAGATGGGATCAAGAATGAAGTAACAGTCCCTGAAGTACACAGGCTGTAATCATCCCTAAGAAATCATTGGACGGAACCGAGGAATACATGTTTTCTGAGATAGTGGATGTTTATCCAAACGCTAATTTTACGGAGGTTTTGGATAAGTGTTGAGTGTCATTACTTTACTGCAGTGGCACTCCAAATTTATCATCAGTTGGAAGTAGCACTTGAGCATAGGCCAAAGACAGCGTTTCCCGCATCATGCGGATGTTATCAACATAAGCGAATGTCATTCGGTTTGGAAAACGCTCCTGCTACTTTTCACCGGTTATTGTACAGAGTTTTAGGAGGGTTAAAGTCTTAGGTCCATACATGATATATTTGGATGACTGAATAGTGCATTCAACGGTTGTACCAGAAAGTGTGAGACGATTGGAGGATGCTTTTAATAGGTTAAGTCAGCTCATTTGACAAGCAGATGCAGTCGTTCGTCACTTTGAGCAACAACTATAGTAAATTCAGAAGGAATTTTGTGAATACAACTGAACTTTTGAACACATTAGTAAGTAAGCTAAATTCATGTTTCATGGATGATTTAGTACAACAAGTAGTAATGATGTGTGATGAGTCATTTCAAATACACATCGCAAATTAATTTGTAAGGATGGCTACATGGTAATCATTTATAACTATAAAATTTACAGATATGAGCTAGTAATTCCTGTCCATCAACTTTTACCAATTGAAATAGAAATTCTTTTACAGAATTGAAGTGTCAATAAGAAACTTTTTCAGATTGTTTTCGAATTTTACTTTACTGTCTGTCGGAATGCTCAGAATCTTCAACTGCTTAAGCAGATGACTGAAAGATTATCATGGGTGAGAATCACATATTATTCGTACAGCACGTTTTTGAACGATAAAGAGTTTTTTTTTTTAAGATTAACTGCCCCAGGACATTATCCCACATGATTTTACTGAAGTATGGGGTACACAGAAAGTTACTGATTTGCCTCTCCCTGAGATTTGCAATACTTCCAATTGCAAATGTGTCTGAACCAAATTGTTTTAGGAATTCCAAAATGTACTTTTTCCAGTTTAAATGCTCATCGGTACTGACACATAAGAATTTTGAAGTTTCACCCTATTCATTGTTTCCTTACTACTTGTTACCTCGACCTCTGATGTAGTGCCCATAGATATGCAGAATTGAATATACTATGCCTTTTTAAAAGTGAGTGTGAGACCATTCGCGGGAAACTAATGATACTTTTAAAAACATCGTTTACCATTTCATCTGTTTGTTGCGTGTCCTTGGACTGATTATAATACTAGTGTTATGTGCAAAAAGAACTATCGCTTCTTGTTGGGTACCAGACCAAAGATCATTTAAATATATTGGATACAACAGTAGTCCAAAGACTGAGCCTTGGAGAATCATGTCCCTGCACGATACTGTTCGAATCATCAAGTACAACTTTTTGAATTCATTTAGTTACATATGACATTATCGATTGATTTTCTGTGTTACCAGGCTCATAAACCTGCGATTTCACTAGGGCAGTACTGTGATTCACACAGTCAAACGCCTTAGATAGGTCGCAGAAAATACCAACTGGTGCTTTTTACCATTTAATGTTTTTAAAATTTGGTAAGTTAACATGAAAATGTCGTTCTCAGTAGTCAACTTCTCTGAAAGCCAAACTGTGATTTGCTGAGGATATTATTGTTGCTAAGGTGAGATACTATTCCGTAACAATTCACCTGATGTCAGCATCGAAACAGGTCGGTGCCTATTGACGCCTCTCTTATCACATTTCTTAAAGAGGAGCTTAACAACGCGATATTTCAGTCTCTCTGAAAAAATGCCTTTAATTAGTCACGCATTGCATATTTCAGATAAGACCAAACTTATTTTATGGAAACAAATCTTTAGTACTCTATCCGAAACACCATCAAAACCATATGAGAAATATGTTTTAGAGAATGTATAATTTTCTTAACTAGACAACTCACAAACAGAGTAAAGTTCCAGTGAATGCTGCAGTATGAGGTAGGATTGGTAGCATTGGAGAAATTGGAGGAGAAAATGGTTTCCGATCCCGTATTAGTTACTCCAGATTTTGACAAAGAGTTCATACTCTCATACGATGCATCAAATAAGGCAGTCGGCTATATTTTGGATCAGATGCTTGATGGACAGGGGCATCCAGTAGTTTATGTATTGTGGCGGTTTAATAAGGCGTAAAGTAACGGCTCAACGAACGAAAAGGAAATGTTAACGGTCATACGTGATATTAGACATTACTGATGTTTTTTGAATGTTAGAAGTTTTAAAGTTGTGGCTGATAATGCGTCACTAAACTGATTGTTTAGTCTAAAAGATCCCTCTACTCGTTGCCACGTTGGGCTCTCAAGCTTAGTAACTTTAATTACGAGTTTGTCGGGAATAAGACACACAAATGCGGATACATTAAGTCGAAAAATAGCCATGTTTAGTGTATTGGACAAGAGTTTATTGGAACAGCAGCGAGCACAGGCAGACGATAAAGACTGTCAGACCTTTAAGTCACAGCCGCACTTTATGGTACTTGAAGATTTGTTGTACAGAGTCCCGAAATGGGGACCACGTATCGTGATCCCGACAGTTCCTCAAAATGAAGCGCTACAAAAGGCTCATGACCAGCTGTTGTCAGTTGCTGATGGCCGACGAGCAACAGATAGTCTTATTGCGGAGTGGTTTTGGTGGAGGAACAGGCAGCGAGACTTGGAGGAATATGTCAAATAATGTGTACCATGCGATCAGGGAGAGGTTACTTAGGACTAGAGAATCCATTCGCTGAGGTTAGCAGAAGCGTTGAAGCCATTTAAAATGCATGAGATCGACATTTTCTATTCACAGAACACCTGTACGTATGTGCTTACGGTAATCGAAGTTTTTCCGGTATCTAGTAATGATACCAATTTCAAATCAACTGGCCAGTACTGTGGCACTAGTATTAGGTAACAATTGGATATTGGAGACTGGAGTCTCCGATAACTTAATTGCGGACCAGGGTAAGAGCTTAGTTTTGGAACCTACGGAGCAAATGTGCCATGTGTTGAGTATCCGGAAGTTACGAAAGAGCCCGTTCCACCCCCAAACCAAAAGTAGAATGGAGCGTCACCGTAAGACCATTTTCAAACTGCTAAGCTTTAATGACGACTGGGATATCTATATTCTATATATAGTTTGCACGTGCAACTCGAAGGTCCTCACGGTAACAGTCATGTCACCACTTGAGGTAGTATACGGGCCGAAAATGCCGTCCCACTTTGACGTTTTAAGTCCTAAATTAGGCGCCAACAGCGAACCAGTGAAGAAGTATGTGAGAAGAAATCGGGAGGTGTGGCGAAACGCGCAAAAGGAGAACACGATGGCTGTGGTATGCCAGGAAGCACCGAAAATGCGCATGGGCGGACTACCACAGTACCGTGTACGGCAGTGAGTATTGGTCACTAATCCCAATACAGCAGAAGGAAAGACGAAGAGGATCTTGATCAAATATCACGGACCATATCTGGTCGTGGAAAAGGTACAGTTTGCTACCTAAATGTCTGTCGTGCACATCAGTCTGCTGAAACTATTGAATAGTATTTTGGATACAGTGCCACGGTTACCTGTGTACGCGGTACGATAGGCTGCAGTAGGCAGATCGAGGGAACCTCATCCGTTAGAAAGTTCGAGGCACAAGCATGCCTTATACTTAGAGGTTACGTAATTAATTATGTTGTTAGATTATTTCTTGTGTTATGTTAGTGTTAAATTTATGCTTGATATTTGTGTTATGAGTATTTTTTGCCTTGAGTTGTGTTCGGGTGGATTCAGATTTTTCGTACCATTGCATCATATATTTTTCTTTTATTACTATAGTGTTATTGTCAGATTCTAGTTACTGTAGTCTGTTCTTTTTGCTTGTCGTTAGTTACTCTCTTTGGAAGGAGGGCGATGATGGGCGGTTTATTTCCTCAGGTGATGATTTTGTGATGTCATCCTGAATGATGGAATGGTCCTGGGTTTATCATACTTTATCGGGAGTGGAGCAGAATCTCTATACTAGGTAACATAAATATTAGATTGAGGACTGTATTGTAATTAGGTCCTGGAAATCGCACTTTGAGATTAAATGCATAAAGGAGAAACTCATATGGGACAACTCAGGGCTGCAGCTTGGTGTTGCCATCAGCACAGCACAGAATTCTTTTGGTTAAGAGTAATTTTAATTAAAGATTCGTTTTGGAAGATTCGGCAGATCTTTCGAAAGTAGGGAGGTGTTCAGCAGCCGGAAGAAAAGTTCGGTGCCCCAATTGTGAATATTTCAAATGTTTTATTTTAACGAGAAGCCAGTCTGTAGAGGCCAGCCCGGCCGATGTGCTAATCGAGTAAGCTTCTGGATTGCACTTTTGAATTTGCTTTAAAACTTTCTGGCCAAAAAGGCTTGACACACTAGACTCATGGGAGGGACATAGAGCCGTGAAATCCGCAACACGTTGTCACCAACAGTGAAATGATGTATTATATCTACATCTACATCCACGTGGATACTCAGCAAATCACATTTAAATGCCTGGTAGAGGGTTTATCAAACCACCTTCACAATTCCAATTTCGTATCGCGCGCGGAAAGAATGAACACCTATATCTTCCTGGACGAGCTCGATTTTCCTTATTTTATCGTGGTGATCGTTCCTCCCTATGTAGGCCGGTGTCAACAAAATATTTTCGCATTCGGAGGAGAAAGTTGGTGATTGGAATGCCGTGAGAAGTTTCCGCCGCAACGAAAAACGCCTTTCTTTTAACGATTTACACCCAAATCCTATATCATTTCTGTGACACTCTCTCCCATATTTCGGGATAATACAAAACGGGCTGCCTTTCTTTGAACTTTCTCGATGTACTCCATTAATACTATCTGGTAAGGATCCCATACCGCGGAGCAGTATTATAAAAGAGGAAGGACAAGCGTAGTGTAGGCAGTCTCCTTAGTAGATCTGTTACATTTTCTAAGTGTCCTGCCAATAACACGGGGTCTGTAGTTAGCCTTCCCCACAAAATTTTCTATGTCTTTCTTCCAAATTAAGTTTATCGTAATTCTAATACCTAGGTATTTAGTTGATTTTACGGCTTTTGGATTAGACTGATTTATCGCGTAACTTAAGTTTAACGAGTTCCTTTTAGCACTCATGTGGATGACCTCACACTTTTCGTTAGTGAGGATCAACTGCCACTTTCCGCACCATTCAGGTATCTTTTCTAAATAGTTTTGCAGTTTGTTTTGATCTTCTGATGACTTTATTAGTCGATAAACTAGAGCTTCATATGCAAACAACCGAAGACGTGTGCTCAGACTGTCTCCCAAATTGTTTATATAGATGAGGAACAACAAAGGGCCTATAACACTACCTTGAGAAACACCAGAAATCACTTCTGTTTTACTCGTTGACTTTCCGTCAGTTACTACCAACTGTGACCTATATGACAGAAAATCACAAATCCAGTCACATAACTGAGACGATATTCCATAAGCACACAATTTCAATACGAGCCGCTTATGTGGTACAGTGTCAAAATGCTTCCGGAAATCCAGAAACACGGAATCGATCTGAAATCGTTTGTCAATAGCACTCATCACTTCATGTGAATAAAGAGATAGTTGTGTTTCATAGGAACGATGTTTTCTAAAATCATGTTGACTGTGTGTCAATAGACAGTTTTCTTCGATGTAATTCATAATGTTCAAACACAATAGATGTGCTAAAATCCTGGCACATATCGACGTTAAAGATTTGGGCCTGTAATTTAGTGGATTACTCCTACTATCCCTCTTGAATATTGGTGTGACCTGTGCAACTCTCCAGTCTTTGGGTACGGATTTTTCGTCGAGCGAACGGTTGTGTATGATTGTTAAGTATGGCGCTAATGCATCAGCGTACTCTGAAAGGAACCTAATTGGTATATAGTCTGGACTAGATGACTTGCTTTTATTAAGTGATTTAAGTTGCTTCACTACTCCGAGGATATTTACTTCTACGTTACTCGTGTTGGCAGCTGTTCTTGATTCGAATTCTGGAACAATTTGTAAAATTTTTTGTGGGGAGCATGGGGGCTATGATTGCTTCTAACTTTTCAGGATCCGGCTGAATGCCTTCAGAAGAAATAATATATCCCAAAAACTTCGCCTTTGTCCTACCGAATTCAGACTTTTCCAAGTTAACTTAATTCCAGATTCTGCAAAACTACGTAACAAGCTGTTGAGGATGCGATTATGTTGTTCCCATGAGGCTTCTGCTATTAGCATATCATCCACATATAAAATGATGTGACGTTTTAAGAAATCAGGTAACATGGAATTTAGCCCGCGAATGAACGCTGCCGAAGAAATGTTCAAACCAAAAGGAAGTTTCCGAAATTGATAACAAGCGCCGAAACAAAGGAAAGCTGTACATTCTGGATGAAGTTCGATCTGATAAAAGCTGGATCTATGATCAATAGAAGACAACACTTTTACACCATTAAAATTTTGAAGAAGTTCTTCCAACGTTTGCGGCCTGTCTGTTTCAGGAATAATGATAGTATTGATTTGTCTCGAATCTAAGACAAGTCTGATCAATCCATTTTTCTTCTCAACAACATGTAATGGATTGTTGTATGAGCTTACTGCAGGCTCAATAATGCCCTCGTCAAGCATAGATTGTATTTCTGTTCTAACACGGTCCCTATAATGTGCCGGAATTACGTATGGTCTAACACAAAATTTAGTATGCTCACGAACATGAAATTGGTATTGAAATCCCTTCATTGTTCCTGTTTTGTGAGTAAAAACTGTGGAACGTGCTTGTAAAATCTCAAAAAGGTCCTGCCTATCAGTGTCATTACAATTCTCAATTGTTTGAATTTTATTCTGAATTAACTCATTAGTATCAAACGCGCCGTCGATATCATCCCTGTCAGTACTTCCAGAGTGATTGTTAGTGTCAAGTTCCGTCGAAAATTCCGAACTGTTGTATAAAAGGAGGTCAAGCCGATTAATTTCTTCTTCATGGTTTGAGAGCCAATCTTCAAATTTCAAAGCTATTGACTTACCTTCTTTCTTTAAACTTATTTCTGCATCGTGAAAGTTTAAGATTGCTTTGTATTCATTCAAAAAGTCTACTCTCAATATAATTTCCGTCGACAATAATGGAACAAAAGAAAGTTCGTAGAGAAGCTGTGGCTTTGGCAAGAGAATTCTAAGTTGGTTTGTTGGCATACATCTACACTTTTCCCAAAGATTGCACCTTGTAATTAAATCTTACGTAACGGAAGTGTGGGGCAATCGTTCGATTTGTTGCATTTACTAAAGTCTATTTCACTAATTACTGAAATGGGACTGCCAGAGTCAAGTACTGCCGTAAATTTTACGTCATTTACAGTAAGGTGAATCACAGGATATGCAATGTTGTTATGTTATACGTCGTGTTCGTGGAGTAAGATGTCCCTAATGTCTTCCATTTTTACGTAATTACTAGCTACGGCAGCTGCGTCGTCAGTTCCATAAGTACGTTTTGTGGCTGCCAGCGGTATGAGTCATTGCCTATTGTGTCTTTGTTGGCGCGCGTCGTTATTGGGATTTGGAGACCTAACTTCTACAAATTCACCTTGTCGAGATGGCCCTGCCCTATTTGAATCCCGCCAGTTCTGATGCAATTCAGGTCTGTCGTTACGATAATATCGTCTGTCGTCATGTCGGTAGATTCCATAGTTTCTTTCTTGTCGGTCATGTGGTGGAGAATGTCTCCCTGAATCGTAACTGCGCGCTGGACCGTTGCGTCTAAAGTTATTCTGTCTCCCTTGATAATAATTATTTTGGTTCCCCTATTGTCTGTTTCTCTGATTGTCTCTGTGAGAGTCACTGTCGCGAAGAGGTGATCTTTCCCTGTAATTATTACTACTCTGCCAACGGTTGTCATATGGGTGGTGTCTGTTTTGGTCGCGATTTGTATTGAGAGAATAGCCTTGTCGTGTCCAGTTACTATTTCTTTCATCGCAGAATTGCGACGGATGTGACCTGTAATTGTTGTGTTCCTGTTTTCGCGTTCCGCGATTGTCAGTGTCAATTTCTAATTCTTGTGAGAGTCCCTGAAAAGCTTCAGTGTCGTCTTTGCAACGCCCTGCCAAAATAGTATGTCGTAAATGTTCAGGTAATTTGATTAAGCAAATGTGGATGAGTTCTGAGGGGCTGTATGGGTTTGACAGGTACTGATTCTTGTGCAACATGTCTTCAAAATATTTCACAAGACTGGAGAATTCAGATGGTTCGAAATGTTTCATCATTATGATGCTATGTTTTACTCAGTCTTGTGTAGCTTGAGACCAATATGCTGAGAGGAAGGCATGACAAAATTCACCTTCACTGTGGCAATCGTGAATGACCGATCGCATTCTTACAGCTGGTTCACTCTCTAAATAGCCACACATAAATTCTAATCTGTGCTCTAATGACCAGTTGGGAGGAAAACAATGATGGAATTGATGAAGCCACGCTTGTGGATGAATGTCGTTGCCGCAATTCTTAAATGTTTTGAATTTACGTGTAGAAATAAATATCTTATAGTCAAAATCATCATGTTGGCGAGTCGCATATCGGTCATTGTTACTTCGTTTCGGCGGTTCCATCTCAAAATTCGGTGTACCTTGCCAATTTCTTTCATAATTTCCGAAGTACCCGGTGTTATTATTTTGTGGCTGTTCCGTATTTCTATGTCCCTCTTCCCGTATTGGAGCGCGAGTGTCCTCTGAAATACGTAATTCTTGTATTTACCTGTGTCAGCTGATCTTGTACTTCCCGGATTTCACTTTGGTGTTGCGTATTAATTTGATTCTGATTTTGTTTGAATTTCCTAATTTGTTCGCACTCTTCTGTGTCATTAAAGACTATCGGTTTTGTGTCATTCAGACTATCATCTACCTTCGTAGATAAATTATTTAGCTGATCCGAAAGTTCAACTACTTTCTCTGTTAATGAACTAATTTCTTCCATGTGTCTTTCTGAACCAATTTTCAGAGTATCTACTGTGTCCTTTAAGTTTTCCTGAGTTTTTGCAAGTTGCGTAACCGAATCGGTAGATGCAACTGAGTCAATTTTAGCTTGCAAGGTCTCATGATTTTCATGAACAATAGTTCGCAGTTCTTTTATGGCTGCTTCGTGATTCTGTATTGCGTTTTCATGCCGCGAAGAAATAGGTTGAAAATGCTCACAAATTTGTGTTTTTACATCATTACAGACTTTTTGACATTTCGATTCAATGTTATGTAACTCAGTAGTTAAATCTTCACGTGTTTGTTCAATCGTGGTGTCTAACTTCCGAAGATTTTGTTCCATTGTGTCTAACTTTTGAAGCTTTTGTTCCATTTGTTGGATTAATTGTAATAACAATGCACTGGTGTCTGAATCATGTTCCTCAGTGCTTTTCGGTAGTGAATTTGCACCGGCAACATTCACATTTTGACAAGCAGAAAATGTGTCTTGACTTATTTAAGAAAACGGCGAGGACGCAAAACCCGAATCTACAGTATTTGCAAGATTGTGCCCTGTCATTTCGGATTCTTGAGGCGAGCTGATGCCGACCGATCGATCGGTAGTGCTTCCCTGTTCACTATTTGTTTCACAGTCTACGCTATTATTTGCCGCCCGCTCCATTTCCCTATGCACAATTACCAAATTACTACTGTGAATGTCTGTTAATTCATTACGCTCGTCCTCACTATTATTTCTCAGTTTCCTTTGGAGCCTAGTGTTACGTTTTTCACATGGTATAATTATCACATATTTCACACGATAACACAGAAAACCACAATTTGAAGAGCAAAATAAGTAAACACATTAACATAGCACTGAAATTAATATCTACTTAATTGCAAGCGCAGCTGCGAAATACTTGGTGCAAATCTACATGCATGCCACAACTGTTTTACTGTACAACAATGAAAGCCTGCAACTACAAAGGTGATTATCTCTACAATTACGCACTAGCAATAAACAAAAGCTACACTAATTACACAAACTACAAGAAAAAATCAGAAGATTCCAGTGAGGTATCCTCGGCTAAGGGTCGACATATGAAACGTCCCCTTAGAAAAATTATACGTGACTGTGCTTAAACTGACATACAATATTTTTGTGCGCAACGCAATCTGACTTTCACAAATCCCTACAAAAGAATGGCACTGACTAACATTAACCTATACGTTTCAAAAATCACTTACCTCACAAAAATCTTCGTTACTCGAACTACTGCAATACAGCGAGCGCCACTACTGCCAGCTAAATAGAAGATTCAAACTACTAAAGGCACTAACTACTGATAGGCATAGTTAGCAAATGAAAGATATTGATAGAGAACAAACAATGTATTTATCTTAATAGTGTTCAAAAGTCATAATATATATAGCAGTTCATGACATCCATTCTTGCAAATGTACTGTTTCTGATGGACACACGTCCAGATCATCCGCTCTCAAAAATCCGCCATCTCACTTCCCCACATCCACAACTGCTGGCGGCTCACCTCCAACTGCGCAACGCTACGTGCTGTTAACATCCAGCAGCCCAACACTACAATGGCAGACAACAATGCAAACTAGCCACAGACTGCACACAGCACAGCCAGTGATTATCATACAGAGCGCTACGTGGCGTTACCAATAAGAAAACCTAAACAGCCTACTTACACTACTTCGTCCACTTTTGTGAAGGCGTTTCGGAATACTATTTTTAGTAACTCTGCTTTGGCAACACTGTCTTCGTTGGTATCTCCATTGCTGTCACGCAGGGAAGGCATTGATTGTTTCTTGCCTCCAACATACTTCACATACGACCAGAATCTCTTTGGATTTTCTGTCAGGTTTCGAGACAACGTTTCGTTGTGGAAACTGTTATAGGCATCTCGCATTGAGGTATGCGCTAATTTTCGAGCTTCTGTAAAAGATGGCCGATCTTGGGGATTTTGCATCTGTTTAAATTTGGTATATTTGTTTCGTTGTTTCTGCAACCGTGTCGTAACCCGGTTTGTGTACCAGGGAGGATCAGCTCAGTCGTTTGTTAATTTATTTGGTCTAAATCTCTCAACTTCTGCCGATACTATTTCTTTGCAGTTGGCTGCACCCTGTGCTCTTCATGGCATCTGGGAGGACCCTTTCCACATCTGGAATGATTCCACACGGTAAGCATACGGAGTGCACATTGGTTTGCTTACCCTTCTTGCCAGCCAAGTCCCTAAGGGGCCCCATAACGTACCTAACGTCGGAGCTCCCAACTGACAATAATCCCACCCTCTGTGACTGCCCAGATCTTGAAGGCCGAGTGGTTTTCTCTGAAACAGGACAGGCGGCAGCATCTGGCTCAGCGAATGTGTCAGCCACAGTCAGATCCTGGAACCTGTTCGTCAGACAAACTGGGGAACCGTTACGTGCGGCAGCCTGGGAAGTCTTTCGCCACCTGCTTCGCCCTGGGGCGACCTCCCACTCGACCACAGGTGAGGATTCAACCTCAGTGCGAGCAGTAACTTGACTGGCCACCAGTGAGGACCGATCGGAGGACTCTGACGCGCTGGACGTCCGTTGGATCCCCAATGGTCTCTCTCAACAGTGGTGCCTATCCACTGCAGCCGCAAGATGTGCAACTGAAGCCATCACAGCCTGAAGCTGAGAGCGAAGAGTCACCAACTCGGCTTGTGTTTCAGTACCGAGATCTGGGGTAGCATGATGGATGTTTTGTTGAGTATGTCCTGAAACGATTTAAGGTGCGTGATCCAGATTTTGTGATTGCTGTGACAGTAAGTCTTACAAGTTCCCTAAACAAGCGTTCCGCTGTATTACAGCTCGGTTGGCACACTGAAATGAGTAACTGCTTTTCTTTCCGACGCCTCAGAAGTTGTGACCACTCTTTGGAGCGAAACTGCGACCCATTGTCTGAAACTACCCGCTTCTGCGGTCCTACTCTTCGTTAAAATTGTTAACGAAAGCATTCACCACTAGTTTCCCATTTGCCATCCTCTTATGTGTAAGGGAAACAAACTTACACGTTGGTTCCACAGCCTCCAGTACATAAGGAATGCCTGACCTAATACGGATTACTGGCCTGCATAAGTCGATAGCGGCGATGCCACACAGTTTTGTGGGGAGTACTGGGTGGAGAGGAGCAGCGTACATCACTGCGGCTAGTTTGGCTCGCTGGCATGGCGTATTCAAATGACGCGGCGTATTCGTCTGAGCATTTCGTTAAAGTAAAATGTCTCGCGGAGTTTCTTGAAGCTGCTTCTTTCCGCCGAAAACTCCCATATCTCAAGCGTATGCACCGTACTAAATTGTCCATGAGTACGCCTGGACTGGCGAGTTGTCACCGTGTGCCGTCTGGACTACGAATTTTAAAGTGAATTCCGTGTCTTACTAAGCAGAAATGACGAATCGACGCATTGTCGCGATCGTCCCATTTTTCTTTAACGTCTATCAACACCTCATCTCTGTCCTGCCTGTGTGTATTGTTCCTGAGGCAGGTTGTAACAGCATTTTCTCCAGCTTCACCTTTTAGATATAAGAAGCTGAAGTTTCTGTCTCTATCACCACCATCTTCTGCACGTACTAATCCTGCACGTACACGTGAGAGGGCGTCTGCCGTGATGTTTTTATCTATAGGAATGTACACCACATTAGATCGGAATTCTTAGAGGTACAGTGCCCACCGTGCCAGTCTGTTGTGTGATGGCTTAGCTGTCTTTAAAAATGGCAGAGCGCGGTGGTAAATAAATACCCTTGTCGTTCGACCAATAAGGTAACATTAGAATCTGATAAACATCCACACAATTGCGAGTGCCAAAAATTCCGTGTGAGTGTAATTTCTTTTACAGAGAGTGAGCACCCGGTTTGCGAAAGAAATCATTTTCCATGAGGATGGATCGGTGATGTCCTCTGGTTGGAACAGAATGACGCCCAAACCAGAGAATGAACTGTCAGTCATGACAGATATCTTGCTACAGGTCAGGGTGTGCAAGAAACGGCGCCTTGATTAATGCCTCATTACGTTTCTGTCTGCTGGTCCCAGATCTATGGAATATTTTTTCCTGTCAGGGCACGACGACATAGTCTGGAGGTAAAGCTAGATTTTCTTTTCTTTGGAAGTTTGTGGTAAGTTTTTAAGGGACCAAACTGCTGAGGTCATCGGTCCCTAGGCCTACAAAATACTCAATCTAACTTAAACTAACTTACGCTAAGCACATCACACGCCCATGCCCGAGGGAGGACTCGAACCTCCAATGGGGTCCCACGCGAAACATGGCAAGGCGCCTAAGACCGCACGGCTGCCAAGTTTCAATTCACAAAGCGCTGGTAGAAATGAAATAGTCTGAGAAAACTGTGTATTTGTTTTTTATTGGTTGGAGTTGCGCATTCTGCAATCGCACAACTCTTGTCCGGGCCAAGTTGTATTTCATCTGAAGATACAATGAGTTCCAGGAATCTTATTTCTTTTCTGCCGAATTGTGACTTGTCTAAGTTCACAGTCACTCTCACCTGTTCAAAGGCTTCCAATAACCGATGCACCACTTCATTGTGGGCAGCCCATAACTTCACTGCCACGAGAATGTCATCCACATAGTGTGCTATGTCTGATCGTAAGTCTGCAGGAATTATACCGTGCGGGCATCTAATACAAGCAGCTGACGATATATTTAGCCAAACGGAAGGCTTCTGAACTGGTAACTGTTCACTTAAATTTATCTTGTGCACTGTCATTCATGCTCTTGGTTGATTCATGTGAGAGCAGGAAAGGACGTATGTACTGACAGAGTATACATAAATGTATTGAATGTGGGTGTGGGGCTCTGATAATTACCGTAAACCTTGTAAAATGTGAAGTGACATAAAGGTAAAAAACCTTGTATCCGCTACAGACACACTCAGCTGCCCAGTCTTTTTTAAGCAGTTTGCAGTTTGCTCCCAGAACTGAGGTGCCAGAGGTGGGTACATTAAGTTAAATGTTACGCAAAATGATGAAGAGGCTCATGTGCAGACCCTTCAATTTCATATTTCTAATGCAGAGAGATAGAAACAACAAGGTCTTAGCCCACTGCTGCACACACTGAGTTTATCCTGGTATTTCGATCCCAGTATTTCTAGTAAAGCAAACCGGTACGATTAAGAAGTAGTAGAAGACGCTTTACTACGTCCTTATTAGACACGTTTCCTTCCGGCTCTACCGACTCGACTATTCAGAGTCTTGGCAGCCAGAGTTTCGCACTGGAAGATTAGATGTAGTGCAGATTCATCTTCTTCATCACATAGTTCACACGTAGCGGCTTTTTACTCTGTATCCATCCAGTGCAGATGTTTTATGAAGTTCCATGTTTAGCCATAAGTTCTACGACGAGTTTCATTTGTATTCTGTTCAAGTTCATTATTATAGAACTCCTATTAGAAAGGTTCGGCATCACTGACTTGCCATATTTTTGATTTTGGCTCATAGTTCAATAAACGTTCTACTTCCTGTTTCAGTTACGTAGTTTTGGTGGTACTGTCACCTTACGTAATGACAGGTTCCGGTCCAGTAAATCGAGTCATTGTGCCTGTCCTGGTCGTTCTATTAGCTTGTTCCTTGCCATTAATTCCTGGGTGTCCAGGGACCCACAGCAGGTTTCCCCGTTGCTTTCCCGTACTCTGCCAAGGGATTCATGTCGTTGCAGCGACTGATAGACATATTACAGCCCGTTAGCAACCTGGGTAAATGAATAACATCGCCACAACATTTTTAATGAAATTTAGCGCTACTTTACCTCCCACTCTATAGAAAAAATATACGTTTTAAGAAAACCATGTACTTATGAACTATTATCCCCCTTAAATTCAATTTCTAACCTTTGACAAAAAAAAAAAAACCAAATTTGAACTGAGCTGTAAGTGGTGTGAGTACAACTTATCTTTAAATCAAAATCAAATACCCATCCGAAATAAAACACTTACATGCCCCTAATCAAAATTTTGAGAACACTGTTGCTGATTTCTCGAAAGCACAACAGGAAACGGCAAGCAGGTAGCAGCTAAGCTAGATTTCTAAGTAAAATTTCCAAACTATATTCAAACTCTTACATACCACATGCTGCAATGTGAACAATACTTTTAAAAGGGTACAAAGTTAAAAAGAACTTGTAAGAAACTCTAGCAGCTTAATCAGTTGAAATCTTAATGCGTGAATGAGGCAAGTGTGGTGGTCATTCCCCCAGCTCTGTACAAGTTAACTAGCCGATTATATATATATATATATATATATATATATATATATATATATATATATATATATATATATATATATAGAGAGAGAGAGAGAGAGAGAGAGAGAGAGAGAGATTCATGCAATAACATTTCAACTAACACACACACACACATATATATATAAAACAGAAAGAAAGGTTCATCTCTTGCATGAAGCCATATGCTTCAATAATTCTGGTATCTCAGCTGCAGATTTTTCAGCGCTCATTTAACTTTAAGACTCTGTATCTCAAAGTGAACAAAGCGGACTTGCAACACTATTGAAATAAGCCCTTCATATATTCAAAATTTATATTCCTTTAACTTTTCAATATATACCTCACATTCATCTTTGCTGTCCTACACAGTACATCTTTCTTCATCCAACAGATGCAATCGAAAGTCAACACAGCACTACCAAATACGTCCCTCGCCTACCACACTTCAAATAACAACGCATCACACAGCTGAGAGGCAAATACTTTTCCACGGCAAGACCAAAGATTGTCTATATATTAAGATGGTATCTGTTCTTTCGGACATGTCCGAAGGAACAGATACTATCGGTGACCATACATTTCGTTAGAACGAAATTACAATGAAATGAAAACTCTTAGCTGCTTACAGGCGTTGACATACGTCAAAGGAGAAGGTGAAAATTTGTGCCCAGACCCGGGATCACCTGCTTACATGGCAGACGCTCTATCCATCTGAGCCACCGAGGGCATAGAGAATAGTGAGACTGGAGGGATTTATCTTTGGCACGCCTCCCGAGAAAACCACATTCTCAAAGTACTGTCCCGCACTACATTCGCAGTGCCCCCGCCCATTATACTCATTACTCGGGGCGCGTTGCCGATTCCCGTAAGAGTTTGGGCATTGCTTGTGCATCCGCACAGATGAAGAAGATGGTAAAGTGGCCAGTGAGAATTAGCTCTATATATATATATATATATATATATATATATATGGTATGTGTTCTTTTGGACATGCCGCGCTGCAAATTCGAGAATCTGTAGATTCTTGCAAAATGTGTGATATATCTCCTTCAGTATGTGACTGTCAATACAATTTCAGTCACAGCTTTACCTAACACTGGACTAAGTGCCACTGAACAGGAAACAATGAAGAACCGAACGGAAATGAATCGTTGTTGAGATAATTGTTGATGTCAACCCAGAGAAATATAATGTTCATGTGTTCTAAGGTCACGTAATGCTATTATTTGTGGAGTAAGACGATCGTTCTGGAAAGACGCATCTGCTACCAAGTGGGGGAGAGTTTATGACCACCTCCCTTAAACGTAAATTTTCCGACTAAGCTTAAACGGAAAAGCGTAAAACAATCATAGAATCTGGAAGAAGACTGCATTAAAGACAATAATATATTTTCTCAGAAAATCCTAAAACATAAAGTACCTGAGTATATTTCAATATTTTCAAAAAGTGGGCATAAAGTACCACTCCCCTCCGTTCACCCCCTTGGTATCGCAAGGATTAATGATGTTACAGCTACTGCAGCACTGAGGGGTCAATCAGACGAAGAAATACTTCGTCTGATTGAATTTGCATTTAACATGAGAGACCAATTCGTATGTGGTATACCAAGAGATCCAAAGTAAAGCACAGTCGTTTCAGCAGTTGACTGCTGGACTACGCCAGTGTTACCAAAAACAAAATACCATACGATTTTTTCGCGAGGAGATCAATAGTTTTAATTTGGACTGTGATACGTCAGTGGAAATATTTTCAGGCAGGATTTGCGAAGTTAATGCTCAGCAAATGTGCGTTCGACAAAGCAGAGGCCAACAAAGTGTTGTCGCAGGAGGCTGCAGCTCTTAGGACTGCGGCGCAATTTGAGGAAATATATTTTGTCATGAAGCAATGGGTAGCTCACTGTTTTTCCCCTTCTGAGGTGAGGTGCTACAGGTGTGGGCGCAAGGTCCATACACAGAAATAGTGGAAAAATGGTTCAAATGGCTGTAACCACTATGGGGCTTAACATCTGAAGTCATCAGGCCTCTAGACTCAGAACTACTTAAACCTAACTAACCTAAGGACATCACACACGTTCATGCCCGAGGGAGGATTCAAGCCTACCACCGTAGCAGCAGTGCTGTTAAGGACTAGAACTGCTATTACCGCTCGGCCACAACGGCCGGCGCAATAGTGGAAGCAACTAGAGCGTTACTCATGTGTGGAAGTGGGCTACCGAGTATCTGTATGATGGCAGAGGAAGAACAGGAAGCATCATTGTGGTAAACAGCCGCTAAACAGAATCGGGAAACCTTTGACCATCGGAAGGCAGTCCTGATAGATAGTAACAGCATACAAGTTAGTGCACAGGCGGAAAGATGCTTAGTGTGTGTAGTGGGTGGTATGGAACAGAGGTTTCTTGTAGACACGAGGGCACACTTTATCAGTCTGAACCTGGGCGGCGGGACCACAACGATGCAAGTTACCTGGGGTTGGTGATAGAAATGTTGAGTTGTTGGGTATGACAGTACGTGAGTTTACCATTACGGAAACACAGTTTAAAGAGCATTTGGATGTTTTTCCACGTGTGGGTGAGATTAGGAAAAGCTCTTGAGCTCACTGAAACTTTGTTTCACTTGGTAATACAGTTGCAAACGAAGCGACATCGCAAGGCATACGTGTCATTAAGGTGATGGCAGCTAAAGTGCAGTCGAGTTCGTTAAAGATTGATCAGAGGGATAAAATATCCGCAGGTATGGGAATGATAGTGCGGGTTGCAGTGAGTACTGATTTACCTTGTGTGACGTTGTATGTGGTTGAGCTCAAATAATAGACAGTTTGATGTTTTTCATTGTATTGTGTGCAGAAGCATAGCGCACTGAGTAATGTTAATTTAAACATTTGGTTCCCGTTAGTACAGCTAACTTTGGCAGATCTGAAGCTAATCTGTCAGAAGGTATAATGATAGAAAAAGACATCGATAGATGGAGTTTCTGTAGAAGCAGTAAGCAAGCATTAAGTGATGGACTCTGTCACTTGTTGGACAGTAATCGTACAAGCATGTAAAAAGTATTACTGAAGTTTAGCGAGTTGTTTTATACAAATGGGTTATTACAGTAACCCTAGTAACTTAGCCGTATATACAGTTAAGTGGTGGAACTCCAGCTTATAGCGAATAATATCGTACAGCGGGACACTTACAAGCATTAACAGAAGAGATCATTAAACAGCTACTACGAGGTGGGATCAAGAATGCAGCGACAGTCCCTGAAGCACAAATATTGTAATTATCCCTAAGAAATCATTGGATGGGAAGAAGTAACATATGTCTTTCTGTGATTATAGATGCTTATCAAATCCTTAATATTACGGAATTATCAGACGATAATTTGGGTGAATGTCGACACGTTACTGGAGGGACCTCAAAACTGGTTACAATCAAATAGAAGTAGCAGTTGAACATTTTCCAAAGACAGCGTTTACCACTCCCTGATGACATTATCAATATATGGGGATGCCACTGGGTTTAAAAAATGCACCTGCTACTTTCCAGCTATTATTAGACGGAGTTTTAAGAGGGTTAAAAGCGTAAAGCCAATGTGATCGATTTAGATGACTCAATTGTCTATTCAACCGTTCTACCAAATAGTTTTTTTGATAGGGTACGGTCAGCATGTCAGACGCCGTGCATGGGCATGTACCGTTTTGCTCAAACTCTAGTTAAGAATCCCGGACACATAATTAGTGAGCGTAGTATACAGACTGATCTTCCTTTTACAGAAGCAATTCAAAATTTTCCAGTTACATGGACGGCCGAACAGATGCATCGTTCGTCGGTTTGTTCAAATACTACCGTAAATTCGTAATGGATTTCGTGAAAGGATTTGTTAGTTAGTTGGTTAGTTTCATGTTCACGGTTCAGTTTGTTCAATAAATCGGAATGTGGAATGAGTTACTTTACGTAGAAATCGTAAATAGGACTATATGCTAAACATTTATAGCTTTATGTTTTTGGCTAAAATATAAATATGTAATATAAATATGTGGGTTAGTAATGCCTACCCATCATCTTTTACAAGTTACAATAGAAATTTTCGTACAGGAAAGAAGAACGTGCCATCAAGAAGCTTTTTCAGTTTGTTTCCGAATTTTAATTTGCTTTCTGTCAGACATTTTGTATTGCTAGGCAAGTGATCAAACACTTTTGTTCCAATATCCTGCACCACTTCTTGTGCTAACGGCAACCTTAACATGGAATAATGAATATCATTTTTCCTTCTGACATTGTAATTATGTACATCGTTGTTCCTTTTGAAGTGTAGTGAAACATTTACAAAAGTCTTACAGAGCGAATAAATAAATTGTATAAAATGAGTCACAAAGCTCAACTCCTCAAACAGACGTCTAAAGGTGATCACTGGCGAGAATAATATATTATTCTTACAGAACGTTTTTTAAGCAATGAAGAGTTTCTTTTTTAAAGATGACTTAGCACAGAACATTATTTCACATGACGTTATTGAATGAAAACACGCAGAAGACGACGAGTTACTGATTTGTCTCACCCAAGGTTTGCAACATTTATAATTGCAGAAGTGTCTGAACTAACCATTTTAAGGAGTTACAAAATGTGCTTATTCCAGTTCATATTCTCATTACTGTGCGCATATAAGTATTTTGAAGTTTTCACCCTATTCGTTATTTCCTTACTGTGTGTTACCTTTATCATTGGTGTAGTACCTCTAGATACGCAGAAGTCAACATGCTGTGTCTTTTTAAAATGGAGGGTGAGACCATTCGCAGAAAACCAGTCAACGATACTTTTGAAAACATTTGTTTTTTTTTTAATATTGAGTGCGAGACCACTTGCAGACAATTAGTCAATGACACTTTTACAAATATTGTTTACCATTTGTTCTGTTTCTGTATGTATGTTTGGACTGATTTTAGCACCCGTGTCGTCTGCAACCAGAACTAATTCTGTTTGTTGTACATTAGACCAAAGATCGTTTACTTATGTGGGGAACAATAGCAGACCCACGTCCGATCCTTGGGGATTCATGTCCCTGTACTATAATTATTGAATTATTAAGTACAACCTTCTGCATTTACTTGGTTAGATATGACATTATCCATTGGTTGGCTGTACAATCAGTCTCACAAAATTTCTATGTATCTAGGAGAATATAATGATTCATCCGGTCAGAGGCCCAACCAATGTTACTTCATAATTTAACCATTGTAAAAGTTGACGAGTTAACATTTAAATGGCTTTCTCAATAGACCACCTCTTTTGAAATCCTAACTGTGATTTTCTGAGGATATTTTCATTCCTAAGGTGAGATACTATTCTAGAATAAATAACTCTCTCAGATAATTTTTTCAAATGATGTCAGCAGTGAAACAGATCTATAGCTGAGTTAGCGATGCATTACGTAGTTCGGATAAGACCAGATATATTATATGGAAACAAATATGTAGAAGGAGGAGAGTCAGGTAGTATCAGAGAAACTGTAGCAAGGAATGAGTTCGATACTGTATTGGTTATTTCAGGTTTTAGAAAATGGTTCATTGTCTCTTATGATGCTTGTAATGGTTAGTCGGATGTATTTTTTGTCAACTGCTTGATGGACAGGGGCAGTTAAATAATGCGTAACGTAACCACTCAATAACCGAAGTGTTAACGGTCGTATGCGATAATATTAACTTCTGGTGTTTCATGTGTTGTAGAAGATTTAAAGTTAAGGCTGATCATGAGTCACTGAAATGATAGTTCGGCCTAAGAGACTCATCAACTCGTTTGCCACGCTGGCTTCTGAAGTTCAGTGAGTGTGATTACGTGGTTGTCCACACAAATGCAGATAAATGAAGTCGCAAAGTAGCCACTCTGAGTACTCTGGGCAAGATTATATTGGAACAGCAGCAAGCACAGTCAGACAGTAGAGAGTGTTAGGCTTTTATGTCAAACTACACTTTATCACGCATGAAGATATTCGGTACACAATTCGAAAATAAAGTGTTACAACAGGTTCATGAGTATATTATTTCACATCGTGGCGACCTACGATGAAGTGATAGGCACATTACGGAATGGTTTGGTGGGGAAGAGGAAGAGGGGCGTAGTGAAATATGTCAAAGACCGTGTACCATGTACTCAGAGAGTGGATGTTTTGCACTAGAAAATCCCTTCGCAGAGGTTACCAGAGGCGTCGAAGTCATTTTAAATGCTTGTTCTAGGGATTTGTTAACCATAACCAGAACACCTATAAAGAATACGTGTGAGATTACGGTCATCAATGTTTCTCATGGTATCTAGTAATGATAGCAATTCCAGATCAAAAGGCCAGTACTGTAGCACAAGTATTTGTTAGCAATTCGACAATGAAGATTGGAGTGCCTGATACCTTAGTTATAGGCCAGGGTACGAACTTAGTTTCGGTACCTACAACCAGCTATGCCGTGTGCTGCATATTCGGAAGTTACGAACGAGCCCTTTCTGCCCACAAAGTGAAAGCAGGATGGAGCGTGAGCCTAAGACCATTTCTAAACTGCTAAGCTTTTATGTGAAAGCCAGACCCGATAACTGGGATACCCACTTTGCATATGTAGTTTGCACGAACAACTTAAAGGTTCATAGGGGAACAGTCATGTCACTATTTGAGGTACGGGATGAAAATGCCGACTCAATTTGACTTTTTGGGGTCCTAAATTACTAGCGAATAGCGAACCAATGAATAAGAGAAGAAACGTGCAAAACCCGTACACAAAGGCTCTGGAACGCCAGGAACAGCGAAATGGGCGCACTGGCAAGCTGCCGCAGTATCGTAGATTGCAGTGTGTGTTAATTACTAGCCCCTATACACCAAAGAGAAAGATAAATAATTTCTTGACTAAATTTCACGAGCCGTACCAGGTGGTGGATATGACCTCAATTGTTAACGGAAAGGTATTCTTTCCTACCAAAACGTCCAATGTCTATCCTGCACGTCTTTTTCACAAAGGATGGGGCCCACAACGCCCACAGCAACGTGGCGACCACACCAAAAGCCCTACTGTCACCTCCGTATACATGTTAGTTTTTGAATCAGGAGTCACAGGATGCGGTCTGTGATGTTATCCATGCGTCTGGGTAAGATTACACATTAACATCGTCCATCAGGTGATAGAAAGTGGACGAAATTGCACGTACTCTCTGTGCCTTGACTAACATGTATCAATACATGAAACAAATAAATTAATTGAAGAATTTTCTGTGAAAGGAAAAAGAACAGTATGTGACGCTTTAATTATAGCACACTGGATCAGAAACAACGAAATTAATTCCGCGCCACGTTGATGTATTGCATACTAGTGCAATAAAATACTCATCAAGTAAAAACGGTTTTGTTCCTCCATTGCTATCGACTGTGAAACACAAATCGTAGACAGATTCTATGGCTCACCAATCAACAACTTTAAAGCCTTTACCCTGTCGAGAGTGAGGTGTGGAGCAGACGTTGTCAGCAAAAGGCGAAGCAGCACAGTACCTCAGCCCCGCCGGTAGGCAGCAAACGGTTCCCAAAGAACTCAGGCGCATATGGTGTTCAGATGCAGATGGTCGCCCAAGAAATCTCTCGCTAAAATATTGTTGAACCAAACTGTTATTACCAATTACACAGAAAGCGAAATTTTTTGTAGATTCGCTTGAATTATAATCATAACTTCAGCACCGAGAGGACAGGGCCAATAAAAAGTTTTTCGATGTGTTCTGTTGGTTACCAGACGTCGTATGAGCTAGTCTCACGTTTTACCTCAAGACTACAGTCGTAGACAAGAGTGATGTACTCATACTGCAGTCAAGAGTTTCTTCGGGAAGTGTAGCAGCCTACAATGTTGATAGATCGAGCATATTGAATAACATAGAATTCAAAGGGGAGCACGTCTGTATTGTCAACCTGACGTGAAAGACTCGGTGATCAGTTTTTCTCTCTAACACTGTAGCTACAACACATATTGCACGTTTAAGAACCCGAAGAATTAAAAAAACAAAATTCCTTTATGAGAGCAATGTTAACTATTGGTGTTCGAAGTATTCATTGTATAGTTTGCGTGTGTGTCAACGCCTTCCAATGCCCACTCAAGAAAGACAGTCTAGCTTCAATATTATAAATATGCCTCAGTTTGTGGATGAGCTCCGACTTAGATTGATATCTATTTTGAATTTTAGCAGTGCTGTATCCACTGGTGTTAAACTCGTTTACAACCGCTGATTCCCACAACTACAGGAACACATCGTCTGATACCCTTAGACAAATTACTTACGAAGTGCTATCAGACTGAGAGATCAAACTGACACAAACTGTGGCAAGTTTGTTTTACAACCTTCGTACCTGGATAAAGAGCAGTTCCTATTTGATATATCTGTGAACGTTGCTGCATAAGTTGATTTAAGAAGAAACTAAATTCCTTTAGCTACGCCAATGTTTAAAAAATCGTCTTAACGACACTAAATCGTGGTTTATGAATCGTTTACCAGCCGTACTCTGCCACATTTCGCTGGCTGGAAGGTAAAACACTTGCTGACAAATTTCACAGAAGAAAAAGGGGGACAAAATGTCTCCCACAGGAAGGTCATGTTGTTTTGTTAAAATGATTATAAAATCAGGTAAAACGAACAGTGAGGTTGTCAGTGTAAGCATATTACTGTTGTCAGTATGATGTTGCACCGCCCAGAGCATTAATCATAAAGGGCCCGTTTAGGTCAGGCATATTGTATACAGAAGTGGGAGAGAGAGCACCACTAAATTCTACAATCCGTATGCGTTGCATACACACAGAAATTATTGCTACAGTGTACTTATGGAGCCCAATGGGTCAACTGAATATTTTCCGGGAAGGCAGAGCACTGGCCAATAGTCTTCGCTAAATTGGGTTACTTAAACTGGTGTCACTCTGAGCTAGAATTAATGGTCAGCGACTAAGTGTAAGGACAATGAGTCGGATGCGAGTTTTGCAACTGTGAAATACCTTCCTACATTATAGAAGTGAAAACTAAATTTGAACTAATATTGCGAAAATTTTGAACTTGGATAGCTTAGAATGAAAATCTTGCTGTTTATTGCAAAGGAAAATAATTAATTTTCTAAAAAATTCTCTGTCATACACAACTTGAAACAGGAAACTTCTACCAAATCATATGGAAGAACTGACAGCGACGTATATCGGAAGGCAGTAAGATCCCTTTAGCTTTTGGTTTGGCAACATTCGACAGCCATTTCTTGACGCAAGCAATTGAAGAAAGGCAGCACGTTTTTGTTATCAAGTAACGTCTTCATCAATTACTTTAGTTTTAATGTAATCTACGAGTAACAGCTGATGTTTGAAACGAACATGAAATAAATTCCGTAGACAGGGAAGGAACCTGTTCTTAGGCAACTACTTCTATAATGACCAAAAGGCCTTAAATGATCTTCAAGCACATGTGTTCCAGCAGCGGTATGAAGGAAATGATAGTAATAATGACAGTAATAATTGAATTATCCGGTAACTTCACACTTCACCGTGAATTTTCCCGAAGTAAGAAACTTCTTTAATTAGCGAAAATTTCAAAATGGCTTCACATCGAGACTACGATGCCTAGAAGAGTCTTTACATCCCGCCGAAGTGAGAATAGCATAATCTCCACGTCAGAAGCTCGCTTCTACTTAATCATTTCATACACTCGCATTGTTTCCACCGGGAATAATTTTGTAAGCTAAGAACATCTTACGTTACAGCACACTCGTGGGAAATGTGACCACAATGGTCTGGTGGAACGAACTATCACAAGTGCAATCCGTAGGTTCAGGCATTTACTTTTCAGAGGCTCAAACAGATTTACTTTACCTCTGTTAACCTGAAGAGAAAGACGTTATAACACAGAATCCGCTTTAAGCATCACGTTCCTTCATTCCCAACTGGACAGAGCCGGTTTACTTTTGGAAATGATATAGGTGGAGGTCATGGTAAACAGAAATACTGTCGCCAGTAAACTTACTTACGTTAGAAAATTTTATTTCGTTTGATGAACCGATAGCCATTTAAAGGAACAGGGCTCTTATCGTACTTGTACTTGATTAACTACAGGCGTTTTAAAATTTGGTGGTGGAGTGTGATTCGAATTCGCATCTCCTCTTTCGAGGATCGGAATCTCTCGGAAAAGTACAGTTCTATCATTTCGTTCCTTTTTCCAAGACTGCAGTTTTCTCTAGGTCTCTTCCAAAGGTAAGTATGTGGGTCCGAATCCTGATCCAGTACAAGAATATTCATAATATCATTTAAAGCCCTATCAAGTGCACACCGGCATGCTAGTGAAAATTAACGTGCATTTTTAACGTCTGTTGATGTGTTGCCAACAATTTCTGGTCAAACACGCACACATCTTCGTGTTGGTGATTAAGCAATTGATACTTAAGCTATATTCGTGGACGGTAAAGAAGAACGATAGGAGTGCGGTTCGATTGTCGCTCAGGCACGAAAATTTCTATACTTACTTTAGATTCAAACACATACCAACCGGTAAGAAAAACCGGTGCGTAACATTTGATTCTACTTAGTTAACAATCCGATTACGTGTTGGGTTCGTATCTCTGTCACAGAACTTCACTTCATGCGCTTCGTCTTTAAATGCATACACACTTTGTTGCTTCTGAATGGAGATATATCAGACATCTTTCGTGGTTAGTCAACAGACATGAAAGTGTCTTGATAAGGGTCCCAGTTTATTACAAAAATTGTCGTCTTTTGTTTTCAGGTGTAGGTTTGGTTACTGATATTGGCGAAAATTTCTGTATTTCATGACTCTACACGGCTAGTCAGCAATATGATATGATTAGATTAGATTAGATTAATACCTGTTCCATAGATCATGAATACGACAGTTCGTAATGATGTGGAAGGTGTCATTTTAATGAAAGATTTCTCTACATGTCAGTATTCAACTCCTTAACAACAATTTTTTCCCACTACTCACATTTTTTTTATTTTTATCTTTTTCTCTCTCTTCTCTCTCTCTCTCTCTCTCTCTCTCTCTCTCTCTGTCTCTCTCTCTCTCTCTCTCTCTCCCTCACACACAAACATCCACCCACCCACCCACACACACACACACACACACACACACACATTGGTTTTTTATTTTTATTTGGCGAGGCATGGAAATGTCCGTGAATGAGTTTCTTAGTTTTGAGTACAGTTACGCAAGAAGTATTAAAACAACTATGAGAGTTACTGATTTATGATGCTTAGTTTGCAGTCGTTTCTAAATATTATTAGTAGCTACACTCTAGTCCCTAAACCTAGTTACACAAATGCGAATCAGACGCATTACGTATTCCAGGCCGTTGCAGCCACATTTTGGAGACGCGAGCTATGGTCACTTCCCAGCCCGCTATAGGATATCATAGGTTCGTCTTCTTCCCGCTGGTACTGTATCTGACATTTGGTAACAAGGCAAAGTATGTTTGGCAACACTATGATCGACGAGTGACTTCCTGGTATGCACGGAGTGAAGCCTCAAAGTTCACTTGATCTTTCCTGTCATTTCCATTGAATAATCTGAGTTATTATCACTCGACGTGTAACAAGAGATTGTAAATTTACGGTTTTCAGCCCAGCAAAGCCGTTACATGTGGAATGTGCATCTAATCTCGTCCTTTAAATAGCGGTTTACGATTTCAAGCCACTATTGGCTTCGCTAAGAGGAAAGCGCATCATATACCATTTCATTAGCTCTGAGGTGAGGTGCTGGCTTGTGAATGAGTTTCTGTTCGCGGTTCCAGTCTGGCTGCCTGTAAGATTTTTTTTTTTTTTTTTTTTTTTGTGATAGAGCTACAAGCGGTCAGTTCAAACACCCATAAGGAAATCTTAATAAAATACTTTCAGCTCATAGTGCTATGGTGAAAAACGTACAATGCTGCACAACAGGTAACGTCCCTTTCCGGTGTTGACATGCAAATTTTGGGTTTCTAGGTATACATGACTTTATTTATGAATTGCCACATGTGCACACCAGTTCCGTATGACACAGCATACCAATTAAACACAGACGCAATCGAAATCTAAGTGAGTAGAATTTCACTTATTCGTGCCGCTACAGGCACGCTTCTGTACAGATACTCAGTTTTATTAAAACAGACTTTCGTCGTAAGGTTATCGTGGATAGTTTTATTTCATTCCTTATAATACAGTGCACAATTTTCGTAAGGTTTATTTTAGTTTTGTTAAAACAATACTAAACATGTGAGAGAAATTAATCGTCAACGATATATGCGAATTCTCTGATGTTATCTATAACAGTCTGACAAAGCACATGCAGATTATTGATTACATGCATGTAGAAAACTTGTTCTCAGTTAAAGCTGTCAAACAAGGTTTGAGGACGAGTAAAATGGCACTACCAGACGACAGCTAATGTAGAAAATACTTTCCTGACTGTTTTGGCACGATGCGCTTTCCCCATAGATAATACAGAAGCTTCGAGATGCATCTGCTGCCTGGCAGTCTATTAAACCTGAAAAGAACAAAATGTCGGACATGAAAGCCCTTTTTCCAAATGCAGTTATTTTGGGTTGAGAACTGAAGGGAGTTATGTTCAAAGCTCCATTAAATTGATAACTTCAGCGGACAGTATAATGGCGTTTTAAAAATAATGTAGCAGCGAATGTAACAGAACTCGCGACGTCTTACCTACAGTGCACGACACTTACCGTTACGCTACTACCTATCATGTAGTTACAGCACCTCCAGAAGTCAACAACAGTTCCCCCAGGGCTTCCGTATTCCACAGTGCTGTGAGATAATGCCTATGGCCGGATCTAGACTTCTGAGAGACAGGCAGTCACAGCTTTTCTTTTGCACTGCGCGACGTTTTCAACAAGCAGACAGCGCAATAGAGTAGCTCAAATGGAAAGGAACACTTCCTATTTAAATTTCTGCACCCTACACTGTTGGCATTTCCGTGTAGGTGGCAGTTGAGTGATTTTATTTCGCTGATTACAAAATAGAGTCGAATGTATGCACTGGGTAGCCGAGGCAGCTAGTTCATGGCGGTTCGGTCGACCAAGTAAAAGAATGTAGCCTACTGAACATGCTGCAAACCACTACAGGTAGCCTGTGTGTCAGAATTCTCATCGAGTGTGCCGCAAAAGTGTTATGATAGACAAATAAGTCCGAAGAAAGAGGATTTGGTGGTCTGTTGGATTGATGATAGGTTCCTCTGATGTTGCTCTGGGTTCGTTTCGACCTTCTGTCAATGATTTTTAATAGGGGCAGACAGATTATATTCTCTTCTGGCTGCACCAAGTGAAGAAGGTATAATGGCATTGTAGTCTGATATTCACATTAAACATGAGATACCTTCTCCACCAAGTAGACGTTATGTTGATCCTCAATAACGCCAGGAGTGGCGAAATGTGGGAACTCTATCGCCAGTAACCTTTCTTATACTAGTTATTTACTTCTAGTGACGAAACAAACGCTGTGTAGGGTCACAGGGCACTAATTCCATCTTTTATTTGAGCTTCCATATTGTGGTAAAATTGGTTCTCAACTTGGAATGCAACTCAGACCTCCCTTATCATGTAATTTGATCCCTTCGTGACAATACAGTTCGACTACAATTTGTTGTTAGTTCAAAACTGAGGATCCCTCAACATCTCCACATATTGCGCATGAATGGGTTCGAATCCTGGCCCGGCACTAAACTTTTCATTATGTATTATCAAGCTCTAGCATGAGAACAACTATCTGCTGGTGGATAATTATTTTGATTTTTAATGCATTTTCATTCGTTGTCAACACTAGCGATATCTGACGTCTTTGACTGACAGTGGGACACAGAACAATTTGAGACTTCACTGTAAGTTCAAAGATGTTACTCCGAGCTGCTGGTGGGGAAAAATTCGGTATCTGACGTCTCTTTGTGTGTAGTTAACAACGATATGTGCGGGGTTTGATTCCCAGTCAGCACTGAACTCTTCGTCATATTATTTTTACTTCAAACATGCTCACATGTCGCTGCTGGTGTAAGAAACCCATACTTAACGTTCGTTTTCTCTAGAACACAACAGCGATAGGTGCTGGGTTGGAGTCCTGGGAAGGAAAAAATTAATGTTTCGTCTCGTCATTTCAGTTAAAATATATAGCTAATGCCGAGAAAATCCGATATGTCATAGTTGATTGTGCTTCGATAGCAATCCGATCAGGTTCTGGGTTCGAATCCCTGTCCAACACATAATTTTACCTCACGGCATTTCAAGTACGTGACTTGTGAAGAAGCGATATTTAACATCTCTCGTAGTTAGTTAACAGGGACAATAGATGCCGTGTAGGAATTCGCGTCCGTTAAAAATCTTTACGTTATGTAATTTAAAGTTGATATTTGCTAACTGATACTGTCCAAAATCGAGGTATATCATTTTCTGTATGCCTAGTCAGGAATGACTGTTGCTTTCCGTCAGTCACGAAATCTTAGTCTGCATGACCTGGGTTTGAATCCATATTCAGAACGAGACGGTTAGTCGTGTCATTTGAAGTTCATATTTATTCTCAACTAGCTGCTCGTGAATAACATAGATTTTTAATGTCAGTTTGTGTTAAATAACAAGTACGGTATGTTACTTTGAAGAGAAAATCATGAATACGACGAGCTTACTACGTACGTTACCTATCTGACGTAATAATGAGATTGGTGACATTTCAGGTATGTCATTTATTGCAATAAATGTGACCTGACAAGCCTTAAAGACAGTCTTATCAATGATAAGGTGTTCCCTGATATTTGTAGAATCGTGGTATTACATTTCATCTTTAGTAACTGCGCTGCAGAGCAGTGTTTTCTAGTGGTGTCTTGTTGGAACCATTTTCAATAGTCAAACGACTGTACCAAGGAGCGAAGGAGCGATTAGAGGAGGAGCTAGACAGCGGTTTACGTGGGTTGCTTGCGAATCAGGCGAAATTCAATTCAGGTCGTTCGGATACTTTTGAGCACGACTGTACATTAGTGGGCGATCGGTCATAGATCGGCTCACAGACAGTGTAGGGTGTGTGTGGTGGGTTTGCGTGCTGTGTACAGCACAGTTTCCCTGCGGTTGCCTGTTTTTCGGCTGGTCGAGCATCTGGGGTTACCAGTAGTAGCTGTGTTGCAGGGGCCCGCCAGTACTGTCGTGTTAGCGCGCTATATGGACCATAGATGTTTAGTTCCTAGCCAATAGTGTCTTTAGTCTGTTATGCTTCCATCTATGGTTGTGGTCCAAGTTACCCAGAGAAAGAATAAACGTGTTACGCGAGTGTCTCGTGTTATTGTACAGTCGTGTGGAGAGTTTTTGGAATACCTGCGATATGGTATCTAGCAGGCATTCCCGGTGAGGTCCGCGATGCGTGTGTAGGGCGGATCGTTGCTTATGATTTTGAGTACTTGGTTCTGTGTGATCCTCATGTTTTGCTAGAGCAGTTTGATTTTGTATTTCCTTCCACATGGCCAGTCGAATACAGAACTGAGTTTATATGTAGCGGTTTGGTAGGTGACATTAGTATGTGAATACTGAGATTGACTAGAAACTGTGAGCATAATGACGAGTTTATGAGATATTCCTGCTAGAAAATTGGTCTGAGACAGCGCAAGACGGAATCTTTGGGATACTTGTTTATGAAAAATTTTATTAATAGTGGTTTTATAAATCCTGCTTCATTCTTTGAATGCATGCTGTGGAAAAATAAATTTTTTAACAATACTTACAGTCCTACTGAATTGAATGATAATTGACTTGTAGCTCCAAGAATTAGAATATGACAATGCTGAAGAGAATGGATGTGGTAGAAGCAACAGTAAGTTTTGTTATCCTAGTCTGAGGCCACAGAGGAACTGGAATAATGGTCACCGGCAATGTGGTACATATTGTGATAGATATGGGAACGGAAAGTGGAGGCATCAGAGGAATTATGTGATTGCAATGAAAGCAACAATTTCAGGAGTGATTGGATTAGAAGACTGTTTCGTCAAATCAAGGTGGTAAAGGGAATGGTTGTCACTGACATTGACAAGATAGAAACTAAAGTTCCTATTTTGTAGAGATACGCTCAGCTTGTCCACAGAAAATATTCTAGTGGATAGCCCATAGCCCCATAGCCACATAATTGACAAGTGATGTGTGGAGCTGATTAGAGTGCTGAAAACAGGATGAAAAATGCCTTTGAGTAATTGAATATATTTACTTTTCTATGCTTGAGTTACCTATTGCTAAGTGAAAGTCAAGAAAATCTCAGTTCTCTGAAGAGTCCAGCGTTTCAAATGTATTTTACCTTGTGTTCCAGGTGGTGGAAGCCAGTCGTCTAGGTTGAGTGAGTCAGCGTTTTACAGATCGGAAGGTGTAGCTTCATGAACTATTCCTTCTTTACAGTGGACTCAAGTGAAAGGGATGACTACCAGAAAAGAGACAAGTAGGTACTGATTTTCATTGTCAATGTAATAGCTTCATCGGAATTTATTAACTGTGTGGAATTTGGCTAGTGATACGATTTTAGGGGCTGATATTTAGTTGACATACCAAAAGTGATGGCCATGGGATGTGGTGTAGTGAGTCTCAAGTATAATGATGGTATCTTAAAGCAAGAGGGAAGAGTTGCCTGTTGTGACTGAGTATGGTGTTCACGCAGTCCTGTTACATCATTTGTCAAAGAGCTCTTTGGACTTCACAACAAATATGGAGTTGGAGTATCTGTGCTGAAGTTTTAGGCGAATTGGTGAAAGGCAATTTATTTAGTGTACTGCGACATAATTCTTCAATGTTTTCAGTACATCCATGTACACAAAGTTCTTTTGTGTGTGTGTTGTTGCATGATGAATATGATTTCCCTGGCTGTTGCCATGTTTTCGATTAATTTTTGCTGTACCGCTAGCACTCTTTTTCTACTTAGTGTCGATAAAGTGATTTTACTATGAGCCACAAATCTAGCACAGAATTTTCGAAGAAATTTTGTGTATCAATAAGAAATGGTCCGGCATAAAAATTTAAATAAATGTAGTAAAACCGGAAATGAAGACCATAAATGTGGTCTGATTGTGGGACGTGCTGAGAAGTAAAAGTGATATTTGTAAAACCTCATGACAGGTATGCAAATAGTGTAATGATTATCTCTTCATGCACTCCGCATATAGCACCAATTATTGTTTAGAAGGTGATGTACATGTTGGTATTATATGTTTATTAATCAACTAAGGTGATGTAAACTGTGGTTCCATTCATAAATATTTTGAAGTGAATGGTTTACATGTGGATTATGCGCTGAAAAGACAAAGAAACTGGTACACCTGGCGAATATCGCCTAGAGCCCCACGAGCACATAGAAGTGGCGGAACACGACGTGGTATGGATCTGACTAATGTCTGAAGTAGTGCCGCAGGTAACTGACATTATGAATTATGCAGCGCTATCCATAAATCCGTAAGAGTATGAGAGGGTGGAGATCTCTTCTGAACAACTCGTTGCAAAGCATCCCAGATATGTTCATTAATGTTTATGTCTGGGGAGTTTGGTGGCCAAATAAAGTGTTTAAACTCAGAAGAGTGCTCCTGGAGGCACTTTGTAGCAATTCTGGGCGCGTAGGGTATCACACTGTCCTGCTGGAATTTGCCAAGTCCACCGCAATGATCAATGGATATGAATGGATTGAGGTGATCAGATCCGATGTTAATCCACATGTCATCTGTCAGAGTCGTATCTAGTCGTATCAGGAGGTCCACATCACTGCAAATGCACACATCCCACACCGTTACAGAGTTTCCATCAGATTGAACAGTCCTCTGCTGACGACCAGGCATAATTTTTCCAGGGATCAACAGTCCAACGAGGTGTTGATTTTTCTAGCCGAATCGTAAAGTATTGTGTCGTGCAGTTATCAAGGGTACAGAAGTGGGCCTTCGCTCTAAAAGCCCAAACCGATGGTGTTTCTTTGAAAGGTTTGCACGCTGACACTTTGAGAAATATATTTTTGTTTTTAATGAATTATTCTACCAGATTCCATATATGTGTGGTGTGAGAAAAGTAATGTCGCTGACAGCACTGCGAATGATCTGGCAGTGCGATATACACTGGCGTGATCGTCCCATTTTGACAGTCTGAGTTTTCAGCTTTTAACATCAGTCACGTGATATTTGAGAGAACCCATCAGTGAAGTTGTGTGTTTACAGTAATGGATCAGCGGAATTTAGAACGACATTATTCAGTCAGGTTTATTGTTAAACTTGGCTAATCAATGAGTGTGACCTTTGAAAAGTTGAAACAGACCTATGGGAGACATTCCTTGTCAAGAGCACAAATTTTTCGCTGGCACAAATCGTTTTTGGAAGGCTGCTATCACGGTGAAGATGAATCTCGCTCAGGGAGGCACTAAAAATCAAAAACCGACGAGAACGTGGAACGTGTGCATGGTCTTTCAAGACCAGATGGACATTTAACAATAACGATAATGGGTGACGTGTCAAACTTGACCACTCTCACTTTAAATCAAAGATCTGACTGAAGATTTGCACATGTGGAAGGTTTGCGTCAAAATCTTGCTGAGAAACCCCACAAATGAGCAGAACAACAATCGGAGAAACACGTGTGTTGGTCTTCTTGGGAAGACTGCCATTAACTGCGAATGTTTGAGTAGTGTGATCATCGGTGACGAATCCAGGAATTTTGAGTATGATCCTGAGACGAAGGGGCACAGTGAGGAGTGGCATACTGAGACATCTCCTCCACCAAAAGAGGCTCGAATGAGCAAATCAAAGATCAAAATAACTCGTATTTACTTTCTTGACTGTAGGAATATCATGCACAATGAATTTGTTCCGCCGGCCTGCGTGACCGAGTGGTTCTAGGTGCTACTGTCTGGAACCGCATGGCCACTACTGTCGCAGGTTCGAATCCAGCCTCGGGCATGGATGTGTGTGATGTCCTTAGATTAGTTAGGTTTAAGTAGTTCTAGGTTCTAGGGGACTGACGACCTCAGAAGTTGAGTTCCATAGCGCTCAGAGCCATTTGAACCATTGTTTTGAATTTGTTCCTTCAGGACAAACTGTCAACCATGTGTTATACAAGGATGTCCTTCAAACGCTCAGGAAAAGATTAAATCCAGTGAGACCGACTGGACACGCACAGAAATGGACGCAGGATCATCATAGCGTCCCATCTAACACAGCCGTTTCCATCACGGATCTTTTAACCCCAAAAGGCATTCCTGTTGTCCTACAGGCTCCCTATTCACCTGATCTGAGTCCTTGACACGCATTTTCCGTTAGCGAAACTAAAAATTTCTTAAAATGACGTCGTTTTGGGACTCTGGAAACATTTGAAAGAATGTGACTGACATATTGAAGGCCCTTCGGCTTAAAGCCTTTAGGCGCTGCTGTCAACCCTGGGAGCAACGATTGTACCGACATAAAGTTGCCGAAAGAAACTGCTGTGTAGGGGCCAATACTGTTGTTGAAAAAAAACTTCGGTAGATAGAAAATCAGTCACATTACTTTTCTCATACACCTACCATGTCTTGAATTTTTCATTTAATCTCAACCGAATGAATTAAGTCCCAGTTGTAGATGTCTTTTTCTACAATGAAGATCGTTTTTAGTATTTCCAAGTTGAGGGCCTTAGTTACACATCAGTATCTCTCTAAAAAGTATACTGAGACAAAACGTCAAAAACAATCACCGAAGTTGGCTTTTTTATATTTTTCGTGCTGTTCATAAAACTGGCAGTACACCTTTTTGAAAGTGTGTTGTTATTGCTAAGACTGAGCTAAAGGTATTTTAGATTTCTGGATCCTGATCGCATATCAGTTGAACTTTAAAAAGCATGATGTTAATATCGTACAACAATATCTGACCTATTGCCAATATGCCCTTTGCGAATTTAGTGAGCATCTGGGATACAGTTAACGAAATAATTCAGCTACTTACTTGCTCTTTTTTTACTGTAATGTTTACCATAGTAAGGCCCTCATAGGAAATAGTATCGTAACAATAAAATGTGCTGAAGATGTGATGCATGTGGTGGATACAAGGAAGGCTATTGAAAATCTTAGCAAGATGGACACATTTCTATGTCTAGGATCTCGACTACAGGTAAGAGGATGAGCGAGCAGGAACCACATTGATCTGGATCGATTCAGGCACATCGCTGGTATTCTTTGTGAGAACAAGATGCCCATCCGTATAAAATAAAAGACGTAAAGCACAACGGTGAAGACAGTTGCATTATGTGGTACTGAGCGTTGGAGCACACCCAGGAGTTCTGAAGTTACACTACATGTTATGAAAATTTAGATGCTGAGAAGACCATTAGCCATTTCCCTGCTGGAACACAGTAACAAGACAATCATCAAAAAAAACGGTTTTTATGTTAGCCGTCTAAGTTTCGGACATGCAGCCGCGCAAATAAACTTTCTTCCGCCGATAGTTCGGGTGAGTATCGTCATGCCGCCCACAGAGCTTGCAGGAAGACTGAGGACAATGTGATATGTGCGGCCTCATATGTTCCACCGCGGCGGTGTTGCGTATGAGGGTCACAGACGCTGGTCAGCTGCATTAAGATACGCTTATATAAGCGCCGCCTTTGACGAAGACATTCGATTCTCTTATCGATGTATGTTCGGCGGAGCTGAAACTATGACGACTTCTCCGCCGTTTAATTACCCCAAGAGCAATGTTCCATGCTTTGTCCAAACGGAAACCACTATCTCTGTTTATTAAATTATTAGCTAATCTACACCAAGTAAAGCTGCAATCTTCGTGAGAGGTGGGAAGATAAGGTTAACACTGTGTTTCTCAAGAGTATGGCCTATCTTCCAGGAGACAGCACCCAAATAGGGCAAAACAGTACTTGATTTCAATGAATTACTACCTTATTTCCCATCACACACCTGCATTCTAGGTTTTTGATTGAATACTCTACGAATTTGTTGCGGAGAAAACCCATTCGCTTTGTAAAAGCTCTTGAGATATGTGAGCCCTTCTTGCAAATTATCTTTATCGAATATACAGTACGCCCTGTGCACTAAGGTCTTAAGGACGCTTCCCATAGCAACTCCATCAATCTGGTAATAAAATTCACCATTAAACTGAAAATAGGATGACAAAAGCACATGATCAAGCAAGGTCATCATGTTCCTATCAAAATGTTGGCCGATAAGAGATAAAGAGTTCTTTAAAGGTACTTAAATATATAATGATACCACGTGAAAACAAACGAGCACATCCGTACTATTTAGCATGACATTGTTAAGTCTCTGAACTTAACTCATAGCATTAAATCCATGGAATTAAATCCGTGAATTACATATGTGGTGTCTACATTTTCCTGACATTTATTTTAATATAAATATTTAAAATATTTGGCAGAAAAATGTATTGGTGAAGCAATAGTGCTCGTTATAGGCCTCATATTGTCATCTCGTTGGTAGGATCTTTGTTAATCTTCCGGTATGCACCAGAACTAAGTTGACCACATATATTTTCCTTGTGGACTTCCTGAAGCAAAGGGACGGTCGCATTACTTTCATCAGCACGTAGCACGACTGTGTCAGCATCCCCACGCAGCTTTTATACCGCAAATCTCTTTTCCTTGGAAACATTACTTCTTTCTGGGCTGTGTTTCCTAATTGCTTGGCAGCTTTCACGTCTGATTTCTTCAGCTGAATCTGATAGCGTCGACAGCTTCTTCAAAGGCAGTGACGGAAGATGATATCAGCAAAGTCTTTGGAAAAGCGGCATCTTTGAACTAGGAAGTTCGTTAAAATCGAGGGACCCCACAATCAGAATAAATGACCTACCCATGTAAAGAAAAGTTTCATACACGTACCTTGGTTTAAACATGGAAGAAAAGCTTGATATTCATGCAGATGTAGATATCGTCTGCCAGAGAGACATTAAAATCCTGCACAAAATAAGAACAACAGGCCAAAGAAATTTTCATATGAATCTAAGTGCAGTAACAACGTACCAAAAAGCAATACTAACGCTGTTGTGAGGTACAGGTTGAGTGTCTGGGTTCGTACAGCCAGAAAGGTAAGGACAGCCCACACTCTACGGGAAGCACAGGGAAGCGTGCTTCTATGCCTTAGAGTTTTGTATAGAACAATACCGAATGTGGCACTCCTGGTGATATTAGACTTGCTAATCTTGACACAGCCACAATAAAGTAAGGTATACTGTATTGGTTCGTAAAGGGAAAATATGGAACAGTAAGGGAGATACTGGGCACAAGAGCCACGTTGAATAAGAAAATGAAGACATACACCGATAGAAAATGGCATTATTTCTGGGAAGAGGCAAAAACAGGAAGGAGAACTAAGCATTTCCAACCTAACATATAAGAAAGATCCACATGTCATAATTCTTCCCGACCAAGGAACCTACACACTACCTGACGGGAAATGGCCCATGTCCGTCTTAAATGCAGATAATACAACCGCACATCAGAGACCCTTGTGAATATGGATCAGTTGTCACACTTGACCACATCGTATGAGAATGTGCCACTAGACAAAACGTTGCAGATTACGATAGGAGCATCTTTGGTTATGGAACAGTCGATGACATAATAAGGAAATAGGAGGTGTGGCACAAGGGGAAATTGCTGACAGCGAAAACACACACCTCGAAGAAAAAAAAAAAAGAGACTCCAATTGCGTCACTTCGGTTCCCTGACTTCCGAACCTGTACAGAAAAAATGAAATAGAAATCAACATAAACATTACTTCCCCCCTTTTTATACCTCATGAACACCAATCATTGCATATTGTACCACTAGATAGCGAGACGTTCAGAGGTGGCGGTCCAAATTTCTGTACACACTGGTACGTCTAATACCCAGTAGCACATCCTCTTACATTGATGCACGCCTGTGTTCGTCGTGGCATAATATACACAAGTTCATCATCGTACTGCTGATTCAGGTTGTCGCACTCCTCAACGGCGATTTGTCATAGATCCCTCAGAGACGTGATGGGTTCATGTCTGGAGAACATGGTGGCCACTCTGGTCAACCGATTTCGTTATTCTGAAGGAGGTCATTCACAAGATGTGCACGAAGGATGCGCTACTTGTCGTCCATGAAGACGAATGCCTCGCAGAATACTGCCCTTTATTATGGTTGCACTATCCGTCGGAGGATGGCATTCACGTATCGTACAGCCGATACGTCGCCTTCCATGACCACCAACGGCGTACGTCGGCCCCACATTATCAACCTCAAAACAGGTGGGAACCTCCAAGTTGCTGTAGTCGCTGGACAGTGTGTCTAAGGCGTTCAGCGTGACCGGGTTGCCTCCAAACATGTCTCCAACGATTCTCAGGTTGAAAGCATATAGCCTACTGCGCACAGTTTGAGTTGTAACACGACGTCCTGTGGCAGCACGAAAAGTATTATTTAACACGGTGGCATTGCTGTCAGTGTTCCTCCGAGCCATAATCCGTAGGTAGCTAGGTAGCTGTCGTCCACTGCAGTAGTAGCCCTTGGGCGGCCTGAGCGAGGCATATCATCGACAGCTGCGGTCTCTCTGTATCTCCTCCATGTCCGAACAACATCGTTTGTTTCACTCCGAGACGCCTGGACACTTCCCTTGTTGACAGCCCTTCCTGCCTCAAAGTAACAATGCGGACGCGATTAAACCGCGGTATGGACCGTCTAGGCACAATGCAACTACAGACTACATGAGCCGTGTACCTCCTTCCTGGCGGAATGACTGGATCTGATCGGCTATCGATCCCCCTTCGTCTAATAGGAGCAGCTCATGCATGGTTGTTTACACCTTTGGGCGGGTTTAGTGACATCTCTGAACAGTCAAACGGACTGTATCTGCGATACGGAATCCACAGCGAACGTGTATCTTCAGGATTTCTGGGAACTGGGGTGATGGAAAACTTTTTTTTATGTGTGTATTAGCATATGAACTGCAAGCCTACATTGGCTAGAGACAACAAGGAAAAGGCCACACCTAAAGACGACTAGTTGCACCATAGCAGAACATCCACCTAGAGCAACCTTTAACAAGGTGAGGGGAAATGAGCCTCGGGGAGTAGTCCCTGACAGTCACCTCCCAATCTATACAACTTGAGTGGCAGTAGCAGGGTCCCAGTGAAAACTGATCTATGCCTCAGTCTGCCAGGGGTCAACTATCCAGACAAATGAAAAATCTAGCTTGGTTCTGACAACGGTTAGAGTAGTGTAATGTAGTGTGGCTTTAATGTAGTATAGTGCTGCGAAGTGTAGTGTTGTATAGTAACTTAGTCATGAATCACAAATTACAAAATTTTTGATGTCTCAAAGCAGCATAGTACAATAGGCCAGTAGCATGTGCCTCTGGACTCCAGACTAATGTACGTTGTTTATGTATGTGGCAAATGGCCGAAGTTTTGCCGGCAGCTGTGGCCAAGCGGTTCTAGGCGCTTTAGTCCGGAACAGCACTGCTGCTACGGTCGTAGTTTCGAATCCTGCCTTAGGCATGGATATGAGTGATGTCCTTAGGTTAGTTTGGTTTAAGTAGTTCTACGTCTGAGGGAGTGATGATCTCAGATGTTAAGTCCCATAGAGCGTAGAGCCATAAGAACCATGTTTGAAGGCAATGATTAGAAAATAGATTTGGTTTTCAAACTTATTATATACTGAAATACATATTTCATACAGAATTCTAATCCATAATTTATGCAGATATTTAATGTAGATTTTTCCAACTTAAACACTACGATGATTAGTTACACTAACACATCTGAAATTATGTTAAAACATTACGTGCTATCTTCATGTCATTTCATGTACAACATCTGGTTTACTTTTGTATTTAGATAAAAGACTAAAGGAAAACACAGGATAAATGAGTAAAAACAAATACATAAAAGTCATGTGTTGAACTGTATGGAGATGAACGTGTAGTACTCAGCGCTGGCGCAGTGCCTACTCCTTCCTAATACCACCAACATGGCAGCAGAGGTTAACGTACACAACCGCCATACGGTGGTGACCACAGCGCCATATGCTCTCACTTCATACCACTACATAATGTTTCGCTTTCCTAACCCTCAATCGTGTGTGTGTACGTGGTCTTTACTATAGAGGGTAATTCTCATTAGGGACTCAGTATTTACTACCGTATACGACTTTTGAAACCGTTTTGAGCCGGAACTTTACACGCTACTGGAATTTATTCTTAAAATTTTCTCCATCGTCCTGAAACTGTCATCATGGGGAATTACAGTGGCACTTGAAACCATTACATCGTTTTCTTAGTCTCTTTTGACGCCCGAATGATTCGGATACTAAACAAACTTTTTTCAAGATCAATAAGATGCATATACACACCGCATCGAACCACAGATACACTAAGTGCGTCGGCCAACAAATCTAAAAATGTAGTGGTAAGTGTCTGGTGCAAACATATTTCATCGAACTAGAAATTAAGTGTTATCCAAACTTCAAAAGAAGCAAATGTTTCAAATTTGTGCACATTCAGAAGTAGTCCTCACCACCACTACACAACTCATAACAAAATAATCTACCGTAACAGTAAGGTAAGCAAAACAACGTGTGGTCGTCAGCGAAATATAAAACTATAGCGATAGTGGACTACGTGCCATTAAGAAAAACTTATTACCTCAATTCATCGCACATATTTTTACAGCTGTTCTCGTTTATAATAGCTTATATCACCACATCATCTTCATTGACAGGCTTTTCAAAGAGAGATGATTATTAAATTTTACTTAAGAGGAAAATATAATACTGCGAATGAACGTTGAGGTAACTTATTTTGTATAGTTAGTACGGTACTATTTTACTGTCAGAGGAGGTCGTCGTTCTTTAGATTGGGCACCAGGGAAATTTGTCAACAATGAAATATCCTACGCCATCAGGAGGGCAGTTGCGTAGCAACATTGCGATTGCGAATCGTGTTGCGTAAACACATTGTCTGTGCTTGCGTGATTTTCGTAGTGCTATTCTTTGTGCTCTAGAGTGTCTTCTTGGTGAGAAAAGCTCATTAACTGAATATCTAAACAGCTTTTCGAAAACAGTCTTCCAACAGAAGAACTTCCAAGGCCAGCGTAGGGTGTGACGCAGTACGGAACCGTAAGTGAACATCGACATCTTCTCTCCGTCATCTCTCATCCACACTAACATCCTTTGCCGTTAATGTCACTGTCAACTACTGCTGCTGCGCGCTTTAGCACACGCGTGAAATCGCTTGTATTTGATTTGATTTGGATGTTTAACGACCACGCTACATTTTAATGAAAAAGGGAAAAGGAAACTTTTCCAGTGATCCGACTTCAGATTCAGCAGTTTTACTAAATCGTGGGCATGATTTCGGTAACTGTTGCACCCTGCTGAACTCTTTATAAAAAAAATGGCTCTGAGCACTATGGGCCTTAACATCTGAGGTCATCAGTCCCCTAGAACTTAGAACTACTTAAACCTAACTAAACTAAAGACATCACTCACATCCATGCCCGAGGCAGGATTCGAATCTACGACCGTAGCAGTCGGGCGGTTCCGGACTGAAGCGCCTAGAACCGCTCGGCCACCGTGGCCGGGGAACTCTTTATATCCTTCAAATTCCGAGAGGTGTATATTTCCACCATCAAGAGGGTTTAAGGGCTACGTGTCGGCTATATTCTGTGTCATATTACCATAACGTATCGTTTTTTATGTCTTACATGTTCCGGAGATTGCCAAGGTTCTTTATATTGTTCATAGTCAACGAAGACCAAAAATGTGGGTGAAAATTTATATTGTTGAAAATTTGTGCTTAGTGGTAGCAGGGACTGACATGAATATTATACTTAAAAGTCCAGACCGGTGAGATGTGAGCTAAAAAGTATGGGAGGGAGATGGGATGGGATGTGTTGAGGAAGAGGGGGGGGGGGGGGGGTTGAGTTAAAGATGAATTTTTTACTTCTCTTAAATAAATCGGAATGTGTTGCTTGAAGCAGAAACGTATTCCTGTAATCAGTAAGCTATATTAAATTAGTTAAGAAAATTGTCCTATTCAGTTCACTGTAGCATTGTGGTGGTGGGTGTGTGGATGGCACACACGTGGGGGAATGCAGTTAGCTGGTATTTGATCAAACTCTTTCCTCTTTGTTAGCCTGCAAACTGAAGCACTACCAGGCGATTCCCCTCTCTTTCTACTCAACTCTATCACCACAAGCTACACTACAAACCGCCAGCTTTGACCACGGTTTTATTAGGTCGCTTTCTGGCTCTCTATCTGTCTCTCTCACTCTCTCTCTCACCCTCATACACTTACAGACAGGTCGTTGCACAATGAGAGCGACACATTTACATAGCTAAGAGGGGCCTTGCCACCTAAAGGCATATACCTAGTTTCGAATATGTCAGCAGTGAACAGCATTAAAATTTGACTTCATTATACATTTCGCAGTGCATGCTACTCTAAGGGGTCGCACAGGTTCCGATAAAGTGGACGAGCATGTGTTCTCCTTTAAAGGGTCTGTCTGTGTATCTACATTATCTGCCCTCTTTGGTACAAAGATACATTCACAGTGTAGGTAGCTCTTAGATTGTGTTGTGAAGTTGGTATTTGAGTAGTGAATGACGTGAAGTGAAGGCGACCAAACATGGGTTGGACGTCGGCAGTTGACCACCTACGAGCAACAAAAGAAAAGCGAAACAAATTGCAAACTTCACAATGCAACATGAGGGCTGGACAGAGTAAAATGAAATCCACCTGCTGCTAAGGAAAATAATGTTCTGTGTCTGTTCGCGCACATCACATTTTGTTCGAGTACAATCCATGCACAAAAACGTGTTCCGGTTGTAGATGTTTTGACAATTTTCAAGTAATTAGGGTTTTCGTGAAATATTTATGTTTGTAGAAGCTACGGAAAATATTGTATGGATAATTTGCTTAGAATGTGTTTTAGGAAGCGCTTCGGTGACCTCGATGTGTCCCACTCTGTCCCAGGTTTCCGAATATTTGGTATACGCAACTCACCTACGAATTGTGTGCAAATTCTTACGTCTCTAACAATTTCGTATGATCACAAAATATTTCACGTTCTAAACATACAAACGTGTGTGTACATCTTCTTTAGCAATGATCTTAATGCTCTTAGGCGACGCAATATTTTCTTCTGCACACGCATTTCGATTTTGTTTCGAAACGCAGCTGCACCCTCTGCACGTCTGTCATTCTATTAGATGTGTCGTCATTGAGAATTATAGTTGTCTCTTGAAATAATCGCATCTTATTTCCTAGTTTCTTTCAATGCTCGCCCTATTCGGACTCCATCTTATTTTTATTCAGGCTTTAAAGAAGGGTCATCTGCACATCGCAACGAACCACAGACGCACTCAGGGGGTGGGCTTACAAATGTCAAAATTTCGTGTTAAGTGTCTGATGCAAACATATTTCGCCCAACTGCTTTCCCAATGTTATTCAAACTTGAAAAGAAGTGAATTTTCGGGTATGTTCACATTCATAAGTAGTTGCCCCATCATTGCACAGTACATGAAAAAATGAATCCAGGTACCCCTGTGGCCAAAGAGACACGTTGCAATCATCGAAGAAATATGTAAATAATGTGTGTAAGTCAACTGCTTCTTTTTGTAGCAAAATTATTACACAGTTACCCAGGCACCAACGCGTAGGTGTTAGGAAAGTTAGCAGTTTCTACCAGCATATTAGCTTCATTTTGGGGTATTTTCAATATTTTCAACATTTCGCGGCCCTGTCAGCAACTATATAAATATTAATTTTGAATTAACGACAGTCGAAGTTGCAGTATTTACCTAGATTTACTTATGTTTCGGTTGGGATAACCCAACCTTCTTCAGTATAAAGGGAACAACCATTTGTCCATAATGGACAACGTCAAAAATTAAAAACTGTAATATAGTAATATATCGTCACATTGCAATAACTTATCCGTTGCTGCCGTACTGCGATCGCGAATTGGGGCCGAAGCTGTTTCCCAGATAAGTTATTACAATATGACGATGTATTACCATTTACAGTTTTTAGTTTTTGACGTTGTCCATTATGGACAAATCGCAGTTCCATTTATTCTGAAGAAGGTTGGGTTATCCCAACTGAAACATAGGTAAATCTAGGTAACACTGTAACTGAGGCTGTTGTTAATTTAAAATAAATATTTTCAGTATATGGTATTCCTTTATCTCGCTTAATAGGCAACAAAGAATTTTAGGGTAGAAGTTTAAAGCCGATACTAACATGGTCAGCCCGGAAAGTGACAAATTTCATAGTTTATAGTACATGCACTTCTGAATTGCAGTTGATCTGGGAATTTGTGGGCTTGGCAGATCAGTCACAAATTACATGTATGGTTAGTAAACTGTCCGGCTACAGTCGGAAGTAATCGTCGCTATCTGACGTAGGTCCCAGACAAATTTGTCAACAATGAAATGTCGCACAACATTTGGTGGACATTGAGATAGCGAATCGTATTGCGTAAACATATTGTCTGTGCTTAGGTGATTTTTGTTGTGCTGTTCTTTGTGCTCTAGAGCTTCTTCTTGGTGAGAGAAGTTCATTATTTGAATATCTGAAGGGCTTGTCGAGAAGTCTTCCGACAAAAGAACTTACAAAGCCAGCGTTGGATTGACGCAGTACGGAACCGTAAGTGATCAATCAACATCTTCTCTCGGTCATCTCTTATCCACGCTAACATACTTTGCTGTTGACGTCACTGTAATCTACTGCTGCTGAACGCTGTAGCTCACGCATCAGATCGCCTGTATTTGGTTTCATTTTGGATGTTTAATCACATCAGCTACATTTTAACGAGAAAGACCAAAGAAATCCTTTCCAATGCGACTTGAGATTCAATCTAGGAAAGTACTTCCACTATATCGTGGGCATGATTTCGGTAACTGATGTAGCCTGCTGAGTTCTTTACATTATTGAAATTCAGGAAGCTTTTTATTTTCATTTTCGAGCTGATTTGCTGGTTTATGCTGACTTTATTCTGCGTCGTATTAGCATAGTGAATGATGTTATGTCATACATCTTCTGTTTATTATCAAGATTGTGTATATTGTTCATAGCCCAGCCAACGAAGGTCAGATAGGTCGTATCAAGAAAAAAAAATCTTATAGTTGTTAAATTTGAGTAGTAGTATGAGGGACTGACATGAATATTATGCTAATGGTCCAGACAGGCGGACTGCTTTGAGAAAAAATGCAATCCAGTGTTCAGTTCAGCTCCATTAAATTTCCTAAGAAAATTGTCCTGTTCAATTCTCTGGAGACCAAATATTCTTAGCGTTGCAGCGGTTGGATAAATCGTAGATTATTGAAAATAATATTTTGCGTTCTGAAATTAACGTTTATTGTTAAACGAAGTGGATAAAGGAACTTCTTAAATGGGTGTTCCACGTCTAAGGGCAATATAACGATGTAAAGGGATAAATTTCGTTCTGGTACTGTAACAGGGTGGAGGAGTGGGGGCGGATGGTACACACGTGAGGGAACGCAGGCCGCTGGCATGTGGTCAAACTCTTCCCTCTTCGTTAGTCTGCTAACTGAAGAGTGGACAGCCGATTCCCCATTCTCTCTCTGCCCTACTATGTCACGAGTCATTACACTAAAAGCCGCAACTTTTGACGATGGTTTGATTAGGTCTCTTGCTGGCTTTCTATCTGTATCTCTCTCTCTCAAACACATTTCGTTGCAGGATGAAAACTTCATTTTCGGTCTTACACTCTTTCCCACTAACGCTAAAGCAGTTAAGCATTTATTCAACTAATAGGGGCCTTGTCGCCAAAAGGCATATACCTGGGTATGAATATGTCAGCAGTACACAGCTTAAGACTTTTTGCTTCATTTTACGTCTAATACTCCTTGCAAGTGTAGCATGTCCCTCAAATTCCGATAAAGAGGACGAGGATATGATCGCCTTTAAAGGGTATGTCAGTGTATCTACACTCCTGGAAATGGAAAAAAGAACACATTGACACCGGTGTGTCAGACCCACCATACTTGCTCCGGACACTGCGAGAGGGCTGTACAAGCAATGATCACACGCACGGCACAGCGGACACACCAGGAACCGCGGTGTTGGCCGTCGAATGGCGTTAGCTGCGCAGCATTTGTGCACCGCCGCCGTCAGTGTCAGCCAGTTTGCCGTGGCATACGGAGCTCCATCGCAGTCTTTAACACTGGTAGCATGCCGCGACAGCGTGGACGTGAACCGTATGTGCAGCTGACGGACTTTGAGCGAGGGCGTATAGTGGGCATGCGGGAGGCCGGGTGGACGTACCGCCGAATTGCTCAACACGTGGGGCGTGAGGTCTCCACAGTACATCGATGTTGTCGCCAGTGGTCGGCGGAAGGTGCACGTGCCCGTCGACCTGGGACCGGACCGCAGCGACGCACGGATGCACGCCAAGACCGTAGGATCCTACGCAGTGCCGTAGGGGACCTCACCGCCACTTCCCAGGAAATTAGGGACACTGTTGCTCCTGGGGTATCGGCGAGGACCATTCGCAACCGTCTCCATGAAGCTGGGCTACGGTCCCGCACACCGTTAGGCCGTCTTCCGCTCGCGCCCCAACATCGTGCAGCCTGCCTCCAGTGGTGTCGCGACAGGCGTGAATGGAGGGACGAATGGAGACGCGTCGTCTTCAGCGATGAGAGCCGCTTCTGCCTTGGTGCCAATGATGGTCGTATTCGTGTTTGGCGCCGTGCAGGTGAGCGCCACAATCAGGACTGCATACGACCGAGGCACACAGGGCCAACACCCGGCATCACGGTGTGGGGAGCGATCTCCTACACTGGCCGTACACCACTGGTGATCGTCGAGGGGACACTGAATACTGCACGGTACATCCAAACCGTCATCGAACCCATCGTTCTACCATTCCTAGACCGGCAAGGGAACTTGCTGTTCCAACAGGACAATGCACGTCCGCATGTATCCCCTGCCACCCAACGTGCTCTAGAAGGTGTAAGTCAACTACCCTGGTCAGCAAGATCTCCGGATCTGTCCCCCATTGAGCATCTTTGGGACTGGATGAAGCGTCGTCTCACGCGGTCTGCACGTCCAGCACGAACGCTGGTCCAACTGAGGCGCCAGGTGGAAATGGCATGGCAAGCCGTTCCACAGGACTACATCCAGCATCTCTACGATCGTCTCCATGGGAGAATAGCAGCCTGCATTGCTGCGAAAGGTGGATATACACTGTACTAGTGCCGACATTGTGTATGCTCTGTTGCCTGTGTCTATGTGCCTATGGTTCTGTTAGTGTGATCATGTGATGTATCTGACCCCAGGAATGTGTCAATAAAGTTTCCCCTTCCTGGGACAATGAATTCTGGGTGTTCTTATTTCAATTTCCAGGTGTGTAGATTATGTAGTTGCAGTGTTCCGAGCTCATAGGTTTCGTTGTGAAGTTTATAACTGAGTGGTCAATGAAGCGAAGCGAAGATGACCAAACATCTGTCGGATGTCGGTAGCCAAGTGGTAACGAGCAACGGAAACAAAAAACACTACAACATTCTCAATGCCACGTAAGAGCAGGAGAGGATAAAAAAATTCCAACTGCTGCCAAATCTCATGCAAGTAAAATAATGTTCATTGTCTGTTCGCGAACATCACGTTTTGTTCCAGTAGAAATAGTGCATAAAACCCGTTTACCATTAGCTATTTACTATTGTATTTAACAGCGAGTATTGATGTGCATTTTTTGCTTTATAAGAGATCTATCCTGTAATGAGAGTGTATTTTAGGGTAAGGCACCGGTTAAAGAAGAGGAAAGAATTTAAGTTAGAGACGCTATAATGTTTATAGATTATGAAAATGCTGTTGAGAAAGGCAATAGACGTGTGATGAGTCAGTAATGCAAAAATGGCTTCAACTCTTTTGAAGCTGTTACAAAGGGACAAAAATTATGATCCGGAATAAAGAACTTGTTTAAATAAGTAACAAGAAAACAGAGAATTGGACAAGTATGTAACCTGTCTCCATCTCTTTTCAGTCTCTACGTGGATGACCTACTCAGTGCTTGGAAACGCAGTATCAGCTACGGCATAAGGGTCAACAGAGAAAATGTTTTAATACTCTTCTATACGCGTATGATCGAATGACGAGGTTTAGTGAATAAAATTAATATGTAGCGCAAACTGTTGAACAACTAGAAACGCGCAACAAAAACAAACGACGAAAGAGAGAAAGATGAAGTTGAGAAAGTCATGGCAGTACTCACTATGTTCCATGAATCTTACTTGATTTTGCACACAAAAGGATTTGAGCAGGTTAAATAAGAATTGTCCGTAGTGTTATAGTGTGAAGCAGAATATATCGCCTCAGAAATGTAGAGATTAAGAATGAATTACAAGTTGATTCAGAGCGTAAGAGAAAGGAGACGTCATCCTTGGTGATACATTTTCTTCCCAGGGACCAAATAACACCGGTTCCCGACTGATCCCCGACGTTAAGTGGTGTCCAGCTGGTTTAGCACTTGGATGGGTGACCACCAGGTCTGCCGAGCGCTGTTGGCAAGCTTGATGCAGTCAGTCCTTGTGAGGCAAACTGATAAGACACTTGATTGAGAATAAGCGGCTTCGGTCTCGTAAACTGACACACGTCCGGGAGAGCGGTGTGCTGACCACATGACCCTCCATATCCGCCTCCAGCGACGCCTGTCAGCTGAGGATGACACGGCGGTGGGTCGGTAACTTTGGGACTTCATGGCCTGTTCGGATGGAGTTTAGTTTTTACACTTCTACACTTGACTTGAGACGTATTTATCAACTTACTGATTATCTGAATGTTGAGTTGTGCTCGGTTCATGGTTTCTTAGGGTTTATCTTTAACATCACATCACCATAAATGCGCTACATTCAAGCACGTTCCTGTTAGTTCGATTCCTCGTCTGTCAGTCTCTTCGGTGCAGATTTCGAAATTGATTCCAAATTAACTTAAAGGTGACCTTGAGTCTCGAAACTTCCAGCGTAGCTCAGACATGTCTGACAATGCAATATTAACTCACTGTCTTGCCTGGTATTTTATGCACCACTGCCATCTCCCCCTTTCTCTGATCCAGTCGCGAATGGACCGCGGAATGAACGGTAGGTGGTAAGACTCCGTGTGAAGTCAGATGTTCTTTAACACACGGTAACATCCTAAGATAAACGTAGGAGAAATCAACAGATTTTTCGAGTCAGCTGAACATAAATTAAATTAATCCTGAAATATGTCACAGACCCCGTTGTAAACTCATCAAAACGTACTAAATCAGCTGATAAAATTTCACCCACCGAAGAGTAAGCAACAGAAAACAACTACTGAGAGGAAAAATCACTTTTTAATGTAACACTGTTTTAAATCTGACTGAAAGGTATAAAATGATTTCTCATGGCTCCATACGGATTACGAACATCATGTAGAGTGTCTTGGAAAGTTGTAATCGTGAATTTTTAATGTCTATGAAAAGACTTGAAACATTTAAAACGAAAAACGTGGGGCACACGCAATACATAACTGATGCATGGATAATTCACCTGCTGACTAACGTGAAGCTATATAGCATGTGATTCACGTTTTTCGTTTTTAATATTACAAGAACTACCACGGATACTAAAAGTTCACAATCACAAATTTGCAGCATTATCTTTATAAGGATAAGAATATGTATAGGACTGTTAGAAATTATTTTACACTTTCTAGTCCTGTGTAATGATGTGGTATATTCAAAATTCAGTTTTATTTAAATAATTATCTTTTACTTCTTTCTCTTGTGAATGTGTCAAAGTTATCAGTCGATTTAAAAAATTGGTAAGATCACAACGTATGGTATATTTCAGGTTCATTTTCGGTGTCAACCAATTTATTGCATTCCCGTAGATATCTCGTGATAAACAATGTGTGTAGAAAGAGATTATTAGACGTCCCACTACACTTCCTTCGGATATTGGGTGCTAATTTATTTTCTGTGCAATATTCAAAAAATAGTATAACGTGCTGTATTTTATTAGTCAGAAGACTGTGGACTTTCTACTCTACTCTGGGAGTGTCCTTTCCAAATAGAGGTAGCTACTTCTATGTCTGCAGGAAATGAAGGTGGATCATTTACTCTATCTCTCTCTTCCCACTTTCTTCTTTACTTGTCGTGATCGACATTTAAGCGCCATTGCGAGTTATGTGTACATCAGCACCACATATTTGGTTGCATCTGCGAGTGCGTTCCTATGAGCCTGAGTGTTACATTTGAGAGCTTTCCAGTAGCAGTAGCTGTGAATCACATAAAATTCAATGGAATCTCCGAAGGACACAAACAGTTGAAAACGAGATATGCTGTGAAGCAATTTCAAGGAGAACGTGATGAGTTTCATCTCACTGACAAGTGAGCAACGCATTCTGTCTGAGGCACTGCACGTGAAACTAATTGAACCAGGCCTCTCAGTGTGAATGGAGTAATCGAAAGTCACTTACTTCTAAACGTCAACACTTTCCATTCTGTCCCAAGTGAAACAATGACTGCATGAGATGTTAATATTGTTGCTCTCTCTGCTACTCCACCTCCAAATGAAGGTGGTTTTACTAGCTTCAGTAAGGAACAAAGTTGAGCAACTCAGTTACTAGTGAGCATCCGTCGCTTACAGTCTTAAACGATTACCATCTGATTACGAGAATTTTTAGAGTTTATTGGAACTCAGGTCTATATTTTCAAGTATTGACATCACAAAGGGAAACTGAGTATACAACATCGACAGCGGCCGAGCTGGACAACGATGTGGCAGCAAGTCGACATTTTCTTTTCACGTGCCCCATTTCATCTTTCTCCTCAGCAAATGGCTTTAGAACAACTTAAAAAAATCACTGGAAGTAGCTGAACGGTAATTTTAACTCATTTACAGCCACATAAAGCGCAAATAACTCAATGCTAAATCACTCAACTCTTCCTTCTTGTCCAAAGTACAAGGTATCCGCTACATGCTGGACATTTGGGCATTTGCCACAAGTATCTCGCACTCTTTTGGTGCCATTTATGGGCAAATTAATGGTACCTTTTTACATGTGGAAGTGGCTTTAAAATTGTAAGGCAAAGAATGTGAGGAAATTTGCACAGAAAGCAAATAAGTCGGGCAACAGTAACTAGTGTGAACCATTGTTTGTCCTTGTGGTATCAGTTGACTTGAAGAATAGAGAAAGAAACGGAAAAGAAAAAGAAAAATGTACCACGCGGGTAACCTATAATACTAAGTTCTGTCGCATGATATCATGTGTACTGTTCGTACATTGTTCCGAAATGTACACTGAAGCTCCTCACTCTTTACAACACGTATCACAACACACTTTCGAAAACTGTGTCCGTGTTTTAATTGGCACTGTACGTCCCCACAACGAGACTAGGCTTGAATCATAGATTTGGTTCATAGAATATGCTGGGTTTATGAGAGATATCGACGTTTCTGGTGGTGTTGTCTCCATATGTGCATACTCATTAGTAAGAAATCTTCGTAGGACACTGGCCCCTTTTCCCATTGCAATCTTTCTAACTGTCCAGGAGTCCATAATGGACACGCTGTAATTCTATCTGGTCAGTACGTCCCGTGATATCTATTTTTCTTCTTCGCAGATGTTCCGAAGGCTTTTGGGCGTGTTCTGCTTCCGGTCTGGGAGGGAGGCAGAGGAAGACTTCTACGGAGACCTGATAGATGTCGATTTGATTGGAAAGCCAGAGGTGAGAAATACCGAGATTTATTGGAAAAACAGAAATTACTCTTAGGTGCATCCATTTTTACTAAGATAATTACTTTACATCACTGATTACTGTAATGCTTTCTGGATTTAGTTAATCTATCTTAGTTACTCGAAGTTACAAATAGACCATCACAGAATAACAACTTTTCTTTTGTGGCTTCGTGTAAACGTGCTTGTAACAAACAAATCTCCCACAGAGGATGAGCGCCGCGCGTTGGCGGCTGCGCTCAGACGTGGACGAGTTGGTTCTGCTGGCAGCGCAGGCGGAGAAGTCCCGGCCACCGCCTGCTGCTGTTGATGTAGCCTGCGGCAAAGTCATCGGGAAGGTAAGGCGGCACTAAAGACACAATTTCATTGATAACTCTCTACTAAGGGATAAGTTAGATTACATACAACATATCCTTTTCTCAGACCATTATAAAGTGGCACAAGTTTAGTTAATACTGGAAGATAGCCGGCCGAAGTGGCTGCGCGGTTAAAGGCGCTGCAGTCTGGAACCGCAGGACCGCTACGGTCGCGGGTTCGAATCCTGCCTCGGGCATGGATGTTTGTGATGTCCTTAGGTTAGTTAGGTCTACCTAGTTCTAAGTTCTAGGGGACTAATGACCTCAGCAGTTGAGTCCCATAGTGCTCAGAGCCATTTGAACCATTTTGAACCAATACTGGAAGATAATAAATATGATCTTTGTCGCCGTTAGTGATTTCGTTGGAAGACTCTTCCCTTTCTTTCGATCACACACAAAAATAGAAAGTTGATCTCTCTAAATGTAGGCTTTGTCCATACGAGTCACCGTATAGAATTACTGCTACTGTTGTTGTATAAGGAAAGTATGATGCATTGTGAGTGAATAATTGCTCTTCTGTGCAGGTGAACGATGGCTGGATGATTGTGACGACTGCCGAGATCCATGAGCCGCCTGTGGTGGAGTGTGACGAGGACATCCCGCCGATCCCTCGCCGCCGGAGAGGGTGTCGGAGGTGCTGGGCGGAGAGAGTCGGGGAGAAGACCGTTGTGCGCCCACCTGGTGGCCGGGCACACCGCCTCTCTACCCACTAAACGTATTCATGACGAGGACATCCCACCAGTTACTCGTCGTCAGAGAGGGTGTTGGAGGTGCTGGGTGAAAAAAGTCAGTGCAAAAACTGTTGCGTGTGTACAAAGTGCACAGGGACAGTGACTCACTAACCAATAGACATGTTCCTGAGGAACTGAGTAATGTGGATAGGAAGAACATCCCAAAAATGCCTTAAAGTTGGGGAGCGTGTTAGAGACAATGCTCAGAGAAAGTTATGGCTAAGACTCTGGTGTGACTGCAAATTGAACGGTGACAACAGCTTTTCTACTAGCCAGTGAACATATTGATGAGGAACTTAGACCAGTGTATGAGGAGGGCATATCAGCAATGCCTCATTATTGGTCAGGGTGCTTGATGGAGAATGTCAGGGCTGGGACTCTTGTCTGTCTGCAAAGTGGATTGGGATACCGGCTCATATTCATGTGGAACCAAGTACAGTGGCTTTGAAGGACATGTTACTGATGCTTCGTCAGTAGGGACAGTGCTGGAGGTGCTGGCAGAGAAAATCAGGACTAAATCTCTTGTTTGTCTGAAAAGTAAACGTGGACAACGACTCACAGATATTTAAAGTGAATAAATTTTTTAAATGAATTAATAAAATATCGTCGAACTCAGACATTAAAAGTACCCGTGTAAAAGAATGTTAATGAAGCTTTAATATCACTGAACTCCATTTAAACAAATATTGAAATAAAATTGATAATTTCTATCAAAGACGTACGCTTATTTCTCTCTCTTTACATGTGTGACTGCATTTAGACTAATATTTAAGAATATTATCTTTTTAGATGTCCATATCCCACAGAAATATTATACACAGACTACCACTACTATGAGTACATAGGATATCCTTCTTAATCATGACAAATAGCAAATAATAGTGAGTTCATTTCGTTCACGACCAACTATGAAACCAATTACACATGTAGTCCATTTTACCTAACTGCACTGATACTTAGTGCAGTTCCATTTTTCCGTAAATTTAAGTAAATTAAATAGCCATATAACATTATAACACAGCTGTGAATTAACGTGCGTCATTCGCTCGATCGCCTACGACAGAAGATAAATGAAAACAGAGGACGATCAAACTGAACATCGATTGAAAAGTGCGAAGAACAAAACCCCCGAAACGATTCGCTTAAAACTCCACTGCTCTCCTCTCAACTTCAGTGATTTGATTCTACAAGTCGATAAAATTAATATTCCATACAAGAATCTAATGATAGTTTCTGATATCGCAGGGTGCCTAAGGGTTACAAGAGTCACATATTTTAATCAATCATTAGTGAATGTAGTTTCTGGTTTGGAAGTGTCGCGCCGAAATTTCAGTGTTACTCAAGACTAGTGAGTGACACTCGCACTGAATTCTGTCCATTAACATCCATTTATCGTAAAGGCAAAAATGAATACCGCAAGGAATGCAGCAAGTGGTGTACTCAGTAATGGGCCTACTGAACATTTAGGAAAGATAATATTCAAACACACCATATACTGAAGACTAGAATAGTTGACGTACGCAGAAATGTTCACACAGACTCATAAGTAACAGCACTGCACTAAGTGGCGAAATTTAATTAGTGTAACTAGCGGAATTAATAAATACACAAAGAGTATTAGTAAAGTGTGTACTGAAAAAACATTAATATATTATGAGTATCCTGAGGCCACCGGACTTATTATTATTCTCAATTGCACAACTTTACTGTTTGCACAGCATGGTTATTACGATGTCTAGCAGACCCTTCAACCACCCTAATACGCTGTTGCATCTTACAACTGGGCCAGACAACAACGAAGAGCATTCGCCGTTGACAATACCAACGCTTTTTTATTCAATAGAACATTAACACAAATTCATTTGCTCCTATTTTTTCTAAAAAAACAAAAAAATTACCATGCTCTTTACAAGAAAAACTTCCCATATTACCTAAAACCGTCTTTTGTTTATAAAACTTTCGCATTGACCGAAAATTCCCCTTTTTAAGGGCTTCGAAATTCGTTAGACTGAATTTGGGTATAAAATTTATATTATGCTATTAAAATACACCGCAAACAAGTAGTAAACACAAAACAAATGCGTTACGCCCGTTGGCGACGTAAGTTTAGAATAAAACGAAGCTGTATGAATACAATTCAGACATCGCTTATGTGGTGACAATGCAACCCAACATAACTTGGTAAAAACATCTGCCCAAGATTACTCATGATACTAAGCAAACCATCTGCAGGCGCAACTCAGAACTATAATGGGCTGTACAGTCCTCTGTAAGACCATAATTACGGTAACACCAGAATTACAGTAAAAGTCGAGAAGGAAGGGTTTCAATACTCCAAAATTCTTTTGCTACGTGACTACCGTTAATGACCGCCCTGAAAATAAGGGCTTTTATTAAAGTGAATCTCCATATTTTTATTGGCATACCAAACAAACTTTAAATGCCCAAAAAAGATGTACTAAAGCTTGCCCGGAATTATTGCAATGAAAAGGGTAGCTCCCCTTAAGGTAAACTGCACTGCATTTAAATAGCAGACACGCCAAAATTTCAATCTCCAGAATTGTTTCATCAGTAGTTGGTCATAATTTAAATGAAAAGAGCAGCATCTATTAATAAAAATCTTCACTAATGAAATGTGCATCAGTTATTTTGAAATGAACCATGGCAGGCAACAAGTACAGAGATACAGTTGAGGGGAACCTGGCTGGAGTACCACGATGCTAAGGCGAGAAGCACGTAGTTTATATTAACAAGCTCACCGAAATACTTCATTAATTAATTTCGAAGGGCACACAAGGTATCAACAAGGTTGGGTTAGGCAAACTTATGGAGTGTACTATTACCCCAAAATTACCCTAAACGACTTCCTCGTACAGACCAGGTGCCCAGCCGCCGATATAGAGTTTAATATGTCATGGCTGAAAGACGGTAGACGAATTACCACAAATGGGTGAAGTTTTGTGACTGTTGGAATGTTTTGAGGAACTTGTGTATACCTTAACGTTCCACATCAGGTGAACCTTAAGTTAAAGTACCTGGTGACGGGGGGTTTGTTACATAAGCGTGTGGCTGTGAATGTTAGATACGTTGTGTGAGAAAGTTAATAGTCGCGAGTTAGGGGCGAACTCCTGTATAAATACATTCTACGCGTTGATCCCCGTGGCGGAACTCTCCAACATTATTCTGAGGAGATTGGAATTGCGGTCGCTGCATTGATATTACCTGTGACTGAGTGGGGAAACCGTCGAGAAGGCAAGTCACGAATGAAATTTGTGTTTTGCAGAGGTTTACCACTTACACCAGCTGTTCTTTAAAATCGAGATCATACATTTAGAAACATCAGCAACAGCGGAACATACTGTAAATGTTTAGATTGAAAGGGTCAGGTAGCTGACTCCACTGAATGTTATGGATTCTTTTTGGTGTGGCGATTCCGCTCATTTTGTGGGCCAGTGCCCCATACAGCGTAATGGACGTCCGAACAGCTGACGCCAAAGACTTGGGTACTCTGAGAGCCGTTCACGATCCAAGCGGTGTAACCGAATCAGGGTGGTAACTAGTCAGTACCCACCGCTTGTCTGTGCATACGTCAATCATGAACCCGATTGTGCTCTAATAAACTCTGGGAGAAAAGTTTGTCTTATCAATATAACTGGTACTGGAAAAGGCGTGGTATTTTTAAGCTTGCGAGAAACGTTACAGAAATGTCGAACTGTCAACAAGCAAGTGTTGAATCTAGGAGGTTACTTACAGGGAAGCGTTGCTTTATAGGATTTTCAGTGGCATGTGGAATCAATATTAACAGAAGAATTGTCAGATAATTCGCTTCATGCAGCGAAGAGGATTAATTCTTAACTATGCCGAAAAGAAGATTTCATTCCATTTCAATCTTGTTAGGGATTTTAAGCTGTATGCTCGCCAGTCTGTCCGAGAGCATCTCGTGGTACATATCTCGTGGTACATAACAGTTTCAGGTCAGTCATTTGCGGTAGTGTAAATCTAAAGCTCGGTTAGGAGTACCTGGGCGGTTTTCTAACGTGAAGACTAATAAACTCGGAGTCATCACCAGAATTCAGTATAAGATCGGTTTGATGGACGATATTCTCGTTTGCCAACCTCCATAACGGTCGCGCCACCCAAAATGAAAATTTTGTGACAGCTGATTGATGAGAGGCTTCACGTCGACGTGATACGGGTTTCCACCTCTCCGTATGCGTCACCTATGTTTCAGGTACCGAAGGGACAAGCCGGTAGTTATCGATCGCTACTTGATTGCAGAATTCTTAACCAAAAAGTCGTCTTAAAATCCTTGCCACTACAGAACTTCTGTACCTGTTCTACTTCCTGTGCGGGGGCACAGTATTTTACCATCCTGAATTTGAACAAGGCCGACAAGCAGATTCCTCTCACTTAAGACTGTAAACATGCCGCAGGATTAGACACCGTTTGGAAGCTGTACCACTTCAGTAACGTTCCTTTCAACTTCTATAACTACGCGGCTGTATTATCACGCCTCTTACACTCTGTTATGTGTGAGATGAAATTCAAATCAGTGTACGGCAAAGTCCTCATTGCCATGCAGGATGTGGGTTTGACCGTAAAACCATCTACAGTAAATGTGGATCGAAGGGAGCTTCCCTTTTTAGGACCTTGGTCTCAGCCAGTCTTGTTATAATAGATCAGGAAAGGAGACGAGAACTTCAGAGAAGAAGGAAGTAGCTCGCTTTATCAGTATCTCAGATTTTTTTTTAAAATTTGTTTCGAATTTTGTCCAACTAGCGGCCACAGTAAATATCTTGAGGAAGAGGTGTTTGAGTTTCCAGATGGGCGAAACGCAGCAGGCGGTCTTTGAGGCAATTCAAGTATTTCTGAGTATTCTGCCGGTTTTGGAGGTTCCGGATTTTGAATGAACCTTCATTGTCCAAACGTGTGCTTCTAATTCCGTGGTCTTTGCTGTCCTTTCACGAAAAAACATTGGTGAGCGTCATCTTCCAGCTTACGCTTCCAGAGCCATGTCGCACGAGGAACTGAAGTACTCTGTGTGAGTGGGAGGCCTTCTTGGTTTTGGCCTTCCAAATATTTAAGTTCTACTTGGAGCTTTACCATTTTGTCATTCTGTCCTCAAAACAGTCTGGAGCCCGCGAGATCCAGGAAGACTCGACGAATCGCGAGGTGGGCTGTCTATGTTTGTACCTTTTGCTTCTCCGTCAGAATCGCATCCAGGGAGCAATCAGGTAACAGATGCCCTTAGCCGTATGTTCCAGGAGCACGCAACGGAATATCAGCTGTGACAGGATTTACTGGACGCTAAATGGGTTTCAATCGTGTTTTATGAGGTACATGAGCTCTTTGGGAACTTGCTGGACAAACAGAGACAGGAACCATAGATTCATGGGATGAGACAAAAGCTTGATAATGGGGAAAAGGTGGCAGGTTATAAACTGAGAAAAGGGAGAATATGTGGTATGACGAAGAGCGACAAATCCTTTAAGATCTGTTTGCCAGAGGAACTAGTATTGGCCATTTTAAAGTATTTTGACAACCCTCTTTCTGGCGGGCATTTGTAAGTGAATAAAACCAAAAAAGTTAAACAGTACCTGTCTCACCCATAATGCGTAAAGATGTGCGTAATCTGGTGGGCAAGTGTGAAGAATGCAATGTCGTCAGGGCCGAACCCAGTTTTACAGAAGGCTTACTTCAGTCCACGCGAGAGAGTGATACCATGGACAAAATGTTCATTGGTTATATTGGAGCGGTCCCACGGCAAAGGGATGGGAACCTCTATGGTTTTGTGGTGGTGGACTCAATTTTTATTTTTTGGGTCATCAGGTTTTTACTGGTTTGATGCCGTCCGCAACGAATTCCTCCTCTGCGCCAACCTTTTCATCTCGGACTACCATTTGCAACCTACGTCTTCAGTTATTTGCTTGATGCATTCGAATGTCTGTCTTCCTCTACAGTTTTTGCCCTCTATAGCTCCTTCTATTACTATGGAAGCAATTCTTTGATATCATAACAGATGTCCTACCATCTTGTACCTTCCCCTTGTCAATGTTTTCCGCGTATGTCTGCGCAGAACCTCGTTATTCCTTACCTTACCAGTCCATCTAATTTTCAACATTCGTCTGTAGCACCGCATCTCAAATGCTTCGATTCTGTTCCGTTCCGGTTATCCGCAGTCCACGTTTCACTTCCTTACAATGCTGTGCTCCAGATATACATTTTCAGAAAGTTCTTCCTCAAATTAAGACCTATGTTTGATACTAGTAGACATCTCTTGGCCAGGAATTACCTTTTTGTAGTGCCAGTCTGCTTTTGGTGTCCTTGCTCCGGTCTTCATTGGTTATTTTTCTGCCCAGATAGCAGAATTCCTTAACTTCATCTACTTCGTGAGCATCAACGTTGATGTTAAGTTTCTCGCTGTTCTCATTTCTGAAAATGTCTCATCACCTTCGTCTTTCTTCGATTTACTGTCAGTCCATATCCTGTACTCTTCAGATAGTTCATACCGATCAGCATATCATGTAATTCTTCTTACTTTTACTCAGGATAGGAAAGTCATCAGTGAATCTTACCACTGATATTCTTCCACCTTGAATTTTAATTCCACTCCTGAACCTTTCCTTTATTTCCGTCATCGCTTCTTCAATGTACAGATTGAACAGTAGGGAGGAAAGACTACATCCCTGTCTTACTCCTCTTTTCATCCGAGCGCTTTGTTCTTAGTCACCCACTCTTATTATTCACTCTTGGCTTTTGTACATATGTTACCCGACTCTCTCTAAAGCTTACCCCTTTCGAACAACGTGCATCATTTTACATTGTCGAAGGCTTTTTTTCAGCTCGACAAGTCCTATGAACATGTCTTGGTTCTTCTTCAGTCTTGCTTCCATTATCAACCGCAGCCTCAGAATGCCTTCCTGGTATTTTTAACTATTCTAAAGCCAAACTGATCGTCGTCTAGTACATCCTCAATTTTCTTATCCGTTCTTCAGTAGCTGAAGAATTTCCTTCTTATCCATCGTTTCTTCGCAGTTACCGTCTTTGTACCTATGTTTCTCTTTAGAGTTTCTGTGATTGTCCTTTTTAGAGAAGTCCATTCCTCTTCAGCTGTACTACCTATTGAGCCCTTATTTATTGCTGCATCTATAGCCTTAGAGAACTTAATGTGTTTCTCGTCATTCCTTAGTACTTCTTTATCCCACTTCTTTGGGTGTTGCTTCTTCCTGACTAATCTCTTGAACTTCAGCCTATTCTTCATCCGTACTACATTGTGATCAGAGTCAATATATGGTCCTGGGTACGCCTTACAATCCATTATGTGATTTCGGAATCTCTGTCAAACCGTGATGTAATCTAACTGAAGTTTTCCCGTATCATCCTATCTTTTCCAAGTGTACCTCCTTCTCTCGTGATTCTTGAACAGATTATTCTCTGTCACTAGCTGAAATTTGTTACAGAACTCAATTAGGACTTCTACATTCACATTTTTGTCCGAAGCCTATATTCTCCTGTAACCTATTCTTCTACCCCTTCTCTAACAACTGCATTCCAATCTGTGTAACATCATAGCTCTAATGCTCCACTGATTTATTTTGCCTTTTGTTTTATTTAATGTTACATCGTCAAGCTTCTGTAAATGTTGTTTGTTTGAATCAATAACACAAAATTGTAAACTCCTTCCTTTGTAAAAACTTTGTTGTCTTAGTTTGATTCTATGCAATGTAGCGTTTCTAACATTTAAATTCTTTGTCTCAGTTGGAGAGAGACCAAACTTACTGTATATATTTGGAATTTGGGTGAATAACTTTTTGTGGAAATACCAATATGTACAAATGTTCTTTTTTTATTTAAAATGTTTGTTTGCTGTTATGTAAACTGCTGACCTTCACTCAGGGTTATTAGTCATTTTGTATGTAAACGGTGTTGTGGTTCCCCTCGGCAACGGAACTGTGTAGCGAGCGCAAATTGTGGTTGGCCTAGGTAGAAAAGGTGGAACGAAGAGTCAGTCGGGGACGAGCTATCAAACTGTCAACGGCTCACGTAAAAGTTTTGTATTGTGTTGGTTCTAAGGGAGGCTTTTCCTGACGGTTTCCAATGCCTTGGATGGATGGATAAAGAGCTGGAGATATTCTTGAATTGATGTTTAGCATCGCCACCAAGAAATGGCAGAGTCCGGCAATTCTACCTGCAAATCCACCTACCAAAATGCAATCGCCATCACATTGCACAATCACTGTAATGGAACACTATAGTAATGTACAGTAAAGGATCAACTCATTTGATGTTTAATGTACTCAAATACAAGGCAAATCTTAACTGAACTCTTGTACCTTCCGTGATTTATCCTGAGTTACATATTTACTTAGGGTCCCTCCCACCCTAAAGTGCTTACCGAGTGTCTTTTATTGAAAGAAAGTTAATGTGGCAAGAGAATGAGCTAAAGTAAATGATGCTTGCTGAAAATAATTTTTCTATTAAAATTGCTTATTAATTTGCTGTTGCCAACTTCAAAATTAAAAGTTATTAAAACTGAGGCTTATAAGGTTTTGCTTGGAAAATGATCACGTTGCTGCCTGTGGTAAATCGCAAAAGGGGAGTCAGTATCTTACAAATATGTCAATTTCGTGTCTAACTGTAGTAAAAGTTGAAAACTGCAATTGTGGAAAGTTATATGCTCATGCTTGCCAAGCACTTAATTCTCTTGTGTATCGAAAGTGCATAATAACAGTGTAATTGGATCCATAGTTTATCCTTTATGCTCTTGATAAATAACAATTAATAGAAAGACCACTACCTTTGAAATCAGTAACTTCTTTTATTCAAAAGACAGTGAGAAGTAACCTGTTAGTGAATTCCATTTATCTTTCATTCTACATAGAAAAGTATTTAGCTGAAAGGGACTTAAGCCGTGACCAGTTCATAATTTTGCAGTGAACTACATTCTCAATTTTATGTCAGTTAGGAAAATGTTTGAAAACTAATACTGAACCTATGTCCAATTTATGTTTCTACAGTGAAAGTTAATAGTAATGTTATAAAGACCATTCAGTTTGACTAAGTCCTGAAGATAGTAGTGTGTATCATTATCTGTTATATTTATGCAAACAGTTGGTTCTGCTCCAGCTGTCAACTCCAAACTTAACGTTAACATATGCTGGTGTCAGTTTCATTGCACTCGCGTGCGGCAAAATATAGGTTGTGTTTGTCCGTTAACGTTACTCATAACTACTTTCTTAAACAAGGATGTTAATCATTAACATGCTTAATTAGGCGACCATTTTTTATTGATTTTTTTATTATTGGAACAGTGTGAATAAGTAAATTATTGTTTGTTACTGTTTGAATATTTACGTAGTTCTGACTTTCACTTTCGATAAGCCACCTCCGTTAGGTACAACACGATCAACATCAGAAAATTTCTCTCAGGGGGTAGCACTGCTCTGCTTCTTCATACTATCAGTACTTGATCAAGTATAATTTCATTATACGAATTGCAGCCAGCTTAGATGTTTAGGTATAGTAGTAGCAGACGGTAGTGTTATACAGTCCCCCCATGACTATTACATTAACATCTCCATTAATGTATAGTAGTACCCTTTCAATATCCTCATATACTTTCCCTATCTCTTCATCTTCAGTTTGCGACGTTGTCATGTATATTCGAACTATCGTTCTCCGTGTTGGTTTGCAGTCGATTCTGATAAGAATCACGGTAACAGCCTCCCTGCCTTACCTTCCTATGTATAACGAATCCTACACGCGTTATACCATTCCTGCTGTTATTGGTATTACCCTATATTCATCTACCAGAAATCTATGTCTTCTTTCCATATCACTTCACTAACCCTTACTATATCTAGACTAAGCCTTTGCATTTCTCTTTTTAAACCTTCTTCCTTCCCTACTACGAACAAGCTTCTGACATTCCACGCCCCGACTATTAGAACGTTATCCTTTAGTTGAGTATTCAATCTTTTTCTCATGGTCACCTACCATTGACAGTCCCCTCCTGGAGATCCGAGAGGGGGACTGTTCCGGGATCATGTCCTCTGTATATTCGATATGTGTTTTGATGCAGTGGTTTCCATTGCATTTCGCATCCTTGTGCCATTGGCCATTGCTGATTCTTCCGCCTTTAGGGGCAGTTTCCCAACCCAAGGACAAGTGGGAGGATGAAGCTCTGTCCGCTCCTCCGCCCTCTTCAACAAGGCCGTTTTCAGAATGAGGGGAACTTCTGACCCCGGAAATCTTCAGCCGCCAATATTTATTATTAATCAAAAAGTAAGCAGTTGCGGGTTTCACAGCCGGAACTGAGGACGTTTCGATTATTACGCAAGGGCGCTTCATCTAGACCATGGGGACGCCATTACCTGGTCTATAAAGTTGGTTCCGCCAGTTGTCTAGACTATTCTCCACTTTTTGACCTCCTGCAGGCAGTGGTTGGTGACAGTATTGTGCCTTTTTGTCCTATTAATTTAAGTGTTTCTGTTCACCACGCTACCACACTGCCCTCGGCGTTCGATTGTCGAAACAGTGAACAGTAATTTGATCGTCTTTGACGCAGAATCTCAGCACTAGTGCAATTTTTCCATTCCGAGGTTCAACTCAGCTTTTCATTCAGGTCTTCACGAGTTCGTAGGGCAACACCCATCTCGTTGACTTGGAGTAACCCTCTGAATTCCCCACTGTCTACTTTACGGTCGGTGTTGATCTTTCGACGGACAAAGTCACACCTGGGGTCATAAGGCTGCAATGGAAGACAGCCAGAAAGAATACTGGGCTCGCACACTGGAGGTAGGCACAGCGCTATAATAAGGGTCGCCATGCATGCAGGGTGAGGGTTGGTGTTAATGTTTTCATTTCCAAGTTTTGCGGGCATGGTTAGGTAACGTAGCCATATTTTCTACGTTGGTCTCTCGCTTTGTGGGTCCATGAGAGAACATGGAAATGCTCAACCCTATGAGCCCCTTGGTACACAATATCGTCACCGGCAAAGAGACCAAGTTGCAAGTTTCTCAAATAAAAAAAAAAGTGAGGGTGTTCAGTTAAAACGTACTAAACTCTATCTCGGCAGATGTAGACCTGATCTATACAAGATCGTTGTTTTGAACAAAATACCACTCTCGGACTGATAAAGTTCAATATTCAGGACTGAAAGGCGGTAGGCCGCGCGCGCGCCCTGAGCTGCTGTTTCCGCCTTTCCTATCAATCTGCAACAGCCTCACCACGTGCTTGTCAAAACGCCTGGCACGGAAAACGGCAAAGATTACGCGTGGCTATCGCGATCGAGAGATCGATCCGAGCCTGCATAACTCAGACATGATTTTGAAGGATATCTGTACGTGATGGATCTGGGGATCGGTGCTCCTGTTGAAGGTGTCCATTAAAATGAGGTATCTGTTAACAGGGAGGGTGGAGAGTCGGTATCTGGATATACATGAAAGAAAAGCCTTTAATGTTTAAATGAAATGGTTGCTGGATCTGTACATTTATGACAGTTGGATAAATATTAAATAAATAACTTGGCCATATTTATCTGTTGCACAACGGATAGCAGTAGGACGTAAAAATGGAAGTTTTGCGAGAGAATACGTAAGCACGTGCTCTGGTAAAAATATCATACTTATTGAAGACACAACGGAACAAACTAATAAACTAAACGATTAACAAATGGGTGATTGTAGCTGTTGTTCATAACGATCTAGGATGAGTTACAAAATTACATTTACAGCTGCATTTTGCAGACCACACCACGAATTATCGTTAATTATTAATTATGGAAAGGTCAGAGGAATCTTTATATGACGACATTCAGGCACATATACGCATATAATAGAGATTCGGCAGAATTATATAAATAAAGTAAAACTTCACCCGTATGCACGTGGTTGGCAAATGGTCGTCCACTTGGCTTGAGAGCACGAAGCAAGTGAAGAAGAATTCATCGATAAGAATAAACTGTTAATAGTTGCACCACAGAAGAAGTTCTGAAACAAATTTGGAATTTTTACCCCGAGAATCAGTAACTGTCACATGTAACGTTTTTCACAACGTGTGAAGTCGCTGGCGTCACTAACAAAAATTCCGCTAGAATGAGCGGTAAAATTCAGAATAGCTAAGCAAATTGGACTGGATACAATACTGTGAGAGGCGATCTGCCGACTTAAAGTTCTCAGATCCGTACTTAACACGTGCTGAGACTGCAAAGATATGTAGGATTTAGATTCGAAACTGAAATCGAAGTTAGTGAAGTTGGAAAATTTTGTTCAATTATGCCGTATTCGGGAGACCAAACAACGAAGTAATATCGAACTTAACTGAGAAGATATATCACAAGTCCACATGTTTGAACAAGGCCGGCCAGCAGAACAACAGCTAGCATGCGTGGCTAAGTTCAGTTGTCCATAATTTTCCAGAATCAGGAAGAAAAATTCAGTATACCACTCAAAGAGCAATGAGAGATGGGAGCATGACGTTAATTTTGAACTGAGCTGAAATCTACAAAAATAAGATAAGAATGAACTATGAATACGCAGACTCACACTTATTCGCCCATGTCGCGTCTGCCGGAACACTGCTGAGTGAACTGTTTTGGATCCCACGCGTCCCGTTCCCCCAGAAGTGCCCAGAGAGCTCCCTGCTTTGTGGTGACAGACTGCACAAGAGCTTCATCCAAGGCGAACAGAAGCCACATATCTGCCTGGTACGTACTTATAGGATTGGCTATTCTGCCACTGCAGCCGACTAATTTACTCCCACTGATCTAGATACTGAAATTTATCTTGTTCACTCTTATTCATGTTTTCATTCATCAGGTGAGAGGAGGAAAGGATGTATATACTGAAATATAGGACATAGATCTATTGAATATGCGTGACGGGCTCCGATTACCAAAACTTAGTAAAATGTGAAGTGAAATAAGAATAATATACCTTGTCGACACTATAGACACACTCAGCTGCTCAGTCCTTTTATGTAGTTTACAGATTACGCCCAGAACTGAGGTGATAGACACCCTTCAGTTTGATATGTTTAATGCAGGGAGGTAAAAACAACAGTGGTACTAGACCCCTGTTGCCTCCACGGAAATTGAATTCATTGTGCTGTTTTGCTCCCTGTGATTCTAGTAATGGCATCCGGTACCATTAAGAATTGGTAGAAGATAGTTTACTGGGTCCTTATTGAACACGATTTCCGTAGGCTCTAGCGACTCGGAGATTCTGTGTCTTTCACTCGCCAGAGCTTCGCATTGGAAGGTTAGATGTGTTGCAGTTTCGTCGTCCTCACCACGTAGTCCACATTTAGCGGCTTTCTCCTCTGTGTCCTCGCGTGCTGATGTTTTACGAAGTTCTACGGACAGTCATGAGGTCTACTATGAGTCTGAATTGTTTCCTGTTCAAGTTCATTAATACAGAACTTCTCTAGAAATATGGATCTGCCAACATTCGCTTGCCAGTTTCTGATTTTGGATAGTAGTTCACTATTCTACGCGCTGCCTCCTTATTCAGCTACATAGTGTTGATTGTATCATCATCTTCGGTTGCCGGCCGGAATACCCCGGAGGTTCTTGACGCTACAGTCTTGAACCGCGCGACCGCTACGGTCGCTGGTTCAAATCCTGCCTCGGGCATGGATGTATGCGGTGTCCTTAGGTTAGTTAGGTTTAAGTAGTTCCGAGCTCCAAGGGAACTGATAAACTCAGAAGTTAAGTCCCAGAGTGCTCAGAGACATTTCAACCATCTTCAGTTATGCAAGTTCCGGTCCATTAAATCGATTCATCATCCCTGTCCTCGCCATTCGGTTAGCTTGTTCAATGCCACGAAGTCCTGAATGACCAATTACCCACAGCAGGTTTATCCTATTGCATTCCCCTAGTCCCTGAAGGTCTTCATTGCGTTCTGGAATGACCTTTGATCTCTACGCAGGGTCTGATAGATGTTTTACAGGTGTTTAGCAATCTGACTAAATGAGTAACTTCCCCCTAAATTTTTGTTTCTCTGTGAAATTTAGACTTACTTTACCTCCAACTCTATAAAAAATAATGTACGTATTACCAAAGCAATGTCCTTACAATCTGTTATCCACCTTAAAGTCGCTTGCTAACCTATCACAAAACATAACCTAATTTGAACTGAACCGTAACTGGTTTGAATACAACCTATCTTTACACTAAATGTGCAACTGTAGTAACACAACATGCTCCTAAACAAAATTTCCATTTACCTCGCGTCTTGTGTCAACTCTGGTGTAGATTTCTCGAAAGCACAGAAGCAAAACGGCAAGCAGGCAGCAGCTAATCTGGATTTCTGTTTCAAAATTAAATTTCCAAACAATATTCAAACTGTTGCGTATCTCATGGTGCAATGTGAATAATGATTTACAAAGTGTACAATGATGACAGAGTATTTCTATAAAAATATAACAGCTCTAAGCTCTGTAATGGTGTAGGGCGTATGCAGTTGGAGTGATATGGGACCCCTGATAAGTCTCGATATAAGTCTGACAGGAGACAAGTACGTCAGCATCCTGACTGATCGCCTGCATCCCTCCATATCCATTGTGAATCCCGAGAAACTTGGGCAATTCCAGCAGGACAATGTGACACACCACACGTCCAGAATTGCTACAGAGTAGCTACAGGAATAGTCTTTTGATTTTAAACATTTCCGCTGGCACCAAACTCCCCAGACATGAAAATTTTTGAGGATATCAGGGATGCCTTGAATAATGCTGCTCAGAAGTGATCTCCATCCCCTCTTACTGTTACTGATTTATGGAAAGCCTTGTAGGATTCAAGGTGTCAGTTTCTTCCAGCGCTACTTCAGACATTAGTCGATTCCATGTCACGTCATGTTGTGGCAGTTCTGCGTGCTCAGAGGATATTAAGCAGGTGTACCAGTTTCTTTGGCTCCTCAGTGTACGGGAAAAAGGAATCTTTGGTATTTAGAGGAACTGGGTGGCTGGATCTGCACTTTTATGATAGTTGAATAAATATTAAATAAATAACTTCACCATATTTATGTAAGCACTTGCTTTGGTAAAAATATCACTTTTATTACAGACACAACTGTACAAACTAGTAAATTTAACAACTAATGAGTAGGTGATGGCTGCTTTTTTTAATATTGCTCTCGGCTGGGTTACAAAATAAAAACTGCGTGTTGGAGACCCTGTCATAATTTGTCATTAATTATTAATGTGGTCAGGGTCAGAGGTATCTTTCAATGGCGACATTTACGCACATATACACGTACAATAGAGATTTGGGACAAATATAAGAATAAAGAGAAACTCCATCAGTATGCACGTGGTTGGCCAACGGTCGTCCCCTTGGCTTGAGTGCACGAAGAAAATTAACAACAATTCATCAGTACGAATGAACTGTTAATAGTTGCACCATAGAAGAAGTTCTGAGACTAATTTGGAACTTTCAGCCCAAGAATCAGTAACTGTGACGTGTAACGTTTCTCGCAATCCACGAACACGTGGTCGTCACAAACAAAAATCCTGCATAATATGAGTCGTAAAATGCAGAATAGCTAAACAAATTGGACAGGATATATTACCGTGAGACACGATCTGCGAAGGTAAGGCTTTGAGATCCGTACTTAACACATGCTGAGACAACGAAGACACGTGGGAACTAGATAATGAAGTGAAATCGAAATTAGAGAAGCTTCAGAAAACTGTTCAATTATGCTACACTTGTGAGATGAACAACTTACTAAATCAGACTGAACTGAGAAAATATATCACGCGCCATGTGTTCGAACAGGGGGGAGCAGGACAATAGCTTGCATGGGTGGATAAGTGGAACTGTTCATAATGTTCCGAAATTAGCAAGAATAATTCCATATACCGCTCAACGAGCAATGAACGATGAAAGCATGACGTTAATTTTTACTGGAGCGGAAATGTACAAAAATAAGATAAAGAGTTAACTGTGAATAGGCACAGTGACACTTACATACAAAAATTCCCGAAGTGTCTATGGTTTCAAACCACACGTAATTTTATTTAAGTTTATAGTGGTGACAGAATAAGATTGCGACATAGCGCTGTTTTGATGAACTAATTTAGTTTCCTGTGGTTCAGGGTTCTGTTAAACTATTAACAGTTTTCTCCGAAGGTCGAATATCGAGTAACACTTTAGTCGGTTTATTAGTTACTGTCCCGTTTTTTTCATACTTCTGAGGTTTCCTGTTGTACCGCTAGCAGACTGATTTCCTTCTAAACTTTCTGGTTTTCCCTCCAGTGATTCGTGTGGGACTGTTTCGTACCGAATATTCTTTGGGCTTGGGTCGCCCTTTTCGGATTTTCGCTTCCCTTGGTTACGACCTAGATTCACATTTGGTTGCTTTATTGTTTTTCTTCGCGACTCATCTGGAGCAGCAGCAGACGCTTTCTCAATTTCTGTTGCTGGCGCCTGTCCTGCGGTGTTGCCGGTGATTTCATTTTGGCCACAACTTCCTTGTTATTTATTAATATCACTTACTTGCTGATCGACGGAAACCAGTGGAGACGGCAGTATTGTAAACTCTCACTGAATTAGTTTACTAACAGATAGCTGCTGATATTTGCAATCGGCTACTGCACCTGTTGTCTCTTGCAAATTAATGCTGACTACACCTTCTTCATTTTCTGGTATTATCTTTCTGTTTATCAGTTTCCATTGGCATTTTGCCTTCGGGTTCCTCTGCCTCCTCATCGCACAGCTTTTGCTGGTGGAGTGAGGGCGTTGGACAGGACAGCTTGTCCTCTGAACAATTATCAATTGTCTCCAGAGGTCGTTTCTTTCAGTTTCATTTCAGTTTCAAGAGTAGTGGTAAAAGGGGTTTCCCTTTGTTGTTATCGGGGGAAACTGACTGTTAGCGTGAAGGTGGACATCAGCTTGGCCCGCTGCTATAAGATTCTCAACCAGTTGATCCGAGCTATTATTTGGTAACAGATCATCAAAGGTAAGTTTCTGTCACTGTATCAAATTACTTTTAACAACAACAGTTCGAAGCGGACATTCCTGTCTGAAGTGGCCAGTTTCGTTACATATATGACATGTAGCTTCCTGCACCAACAATTTGCGCCTTAAACCCACAATTCGTTATGTGAGACAGAATATTTGACTTGACATCCATCTCAACACAGCGGACCACATTGAAACATTGCAGTTTAAAATAAAACGACCGTCTTTCAGTTGCAATTGATTTGACGTCCCCATAGTTTCAATGAGCATCCTTAATCTTATCATTTTCAGTTTCAATGGAAAGATTCAAGACACGAACGGTTTTGTAATCAATGTCAGCTGTATAGATGGAAACCTTACTTTTATAACCATTTCTACTCCATAGCCCAACTTTCGTCACAGTTTATCAACAATCGCAGCCCTGAATAATTTGACATAAATACAGTATTTTTCTGATCCAGTTGCCAGGTATTGGCGGTTTCAGGGTTGAGACCAATTACCTGTGTTCAAAAATGGTTCAAGTGGCTCTGAGCACTATGGGACTTAAAATCTGAAGTCATCAGTCCCCTAGAACGTAGAACTACTTAAACCTAACTAGCCTAAGGACTTCACACACACATCCATGCCCGAGACAGCATTCGAACCTGCGACCATAGCAGTCACGCCGTTTCAGACTGAAGCGCCTAGAATTGATCGGCCACACCGACCGGCAATTACCTGTGTAATCCAGTCATCTATTTCCAGATATTTTGGCTGAACAGGACGGGACACATTGTCAGAAGAAAATACCAGAGTATTTTTCCTGAGGTTTGTAGGTATGGTTAATCCAGCGACGAAATTTCGGTTAAGCACCCAAAATTCCAATTAGCATCAGCACGACCAGATGGAGCAATCAGATCACAAGGAATATGAAGGAACATGGAGATGAACGGACGGCTAACACTCAGCGAAGCTCAAGTACAGCGATGTAAACACGGAATTGCAGCGCAGCAGTAAACAACGTCCACTCGCTAGCGCGGCTGAAACTGAACTACCACTAGACCACGAGCTGTGGACAACCTCTTTGCTACCTAATATGTACACTTGACAGCAAAGAAAGTGGGTCACTGCCGAATACAACCAACATAACGTAACTGTGTTGCAGGTCCTCTAAGCACCAATACCCCGTGCGGTACGTCATTTGACTACACACAATGGGTACCGCAAGAGATTACTAAGAGACCACAGGTCTAACTCAGTCAGTCTAAGCGTCAACTAATATCGTCATACAAAACATATTAGAAAGCACGTTCATAGCGATGAGACACCCCATAACACTCATAAACTAACCTTAATTACAACAAGTGACATTCCAAAAGTTCTGAGAAAACGGAATATTTTTCATATATCGTACAGTAATCCTTTGTCAAAATTATATACTTGATACAGTATTTGGAGTTACAAAGCTGTACGGGAATTGGAAAAAAGTTTTTCGCTCTCTAAAAGGTTTTCCATCCATGTTCTGAAGGTCGCTCAACAGCAAGTGGCTATGGAAACTGGATATTGGACGAACCAGTAGAAAAACGCGTTTAACGGCAACAAGAACTCTAAGGAAATCTCAACATTAACAGCGAATCACCAGTAATATCATTGTTCTCGTAACACATCAACAGCTACGTGTACACAAATTTGAACTTAAAATGACATGACCAACGTCGTCGTTCTGGACCTGGATTCAAACCCAGAACCTATAGCCATTGCTAACTAAGCTAAGCTTTGTTTGTGGCTTATTGAGACCGGATCACTAGGCATAAAGAGACGTGAAGTATAGACGTTTGCACCAGTATGAGTTATCAATTCAGATCCTGAAAAATAAATGACGAAAATGTTTGTACTGAACTGGGAATCCTGTTATAACAGTTTCCGTCCTGGGAACTACCCCCAACGACGTTTAATATGGTGTCATTCACAAGGAACAAGATATGCTCATGTTTAAAATTGAAATGCCATCATATAAAGCTTATGACAGGGCTGCGAACCCAGCACCTAATCGGATTGTTAATGAAGTACAATCATGCTCAAAAGTATCCGAACGACCTGTTGCATTTCCCCTGATTCCCATGCAACCCACATAACACAGCTGTCTAGCAGGTCCTCTAATCGCTCCATGATACATTGGTTTGACTATTGAAAATGGTTCCAAGTCACCACTAGAAAACACTGCTCTGTATCGCAATAACTCAGGATGTAAAGTAATACCATGATACTAATAATATCAGGGAACACCTCATCACAGATAAGACTGTCCTTAGGGCATGTAAGCTCGCATTAATTGCAATAACTGACATACCTGAAATGTTAGCACTCTCATTATTACGTCAGATAGGTAATGCACGTAGTAAGTACGTCGTACTCATGATTTACTCTGCAAAGTTACATACCATACTTGTTATTTAACACAAAATGTCATTAAAAATTGACGTTATTCACGAGCAGCTAGTTGAGAAAATGTATGAACTTCAAATAATACGACGTACCGACTAGTTCTGCATATGGATTCAAACCCAGGTAATGCAAACCAAGATTTCGTGACTGACGGAAATTGAAAGTCATTCCTGACTAGGCATAAAGCGAGTGATCTACCTCGATTTTAGACGGTATCAGTTAACAAATATCAACTTTAAATTACATAACGTAAACATTTTTAACGGTCTCGAATTCCTACCCAGCATCTATTGTCCCTGTTAACGAACTACGAGAGATGTTAAATACTGCTTATTCACAAGTAACCTACTTGAAATGCAGTGAGGTAAAGCTTTGTGTTGGAGAGGGATTCGAACCCAGAACCTAGTCGGATTGTTATCGAAGCACAATCAACTTTGACATATCGGATTTTCTCGGGAGTAGGTAGATGTATTAACTGAAATGGCGAGACGAAATATTAATTTTTTCCTTCCCAGGTATCCAACCCGGCATATATCGCTGTTATATTCTAGAGAAAAGGAACGTTAAGTATGAGTTTGTTACACCAGCAGCGACATGTGAGCATGTTTGAACTAGAAATAATATGACAAAGAGTTCCGTGCTGACTAGGAATCGAACCCCACACATATCGTTGTTGACTACACACAAAGAGACGTCAGTTAACGAATTTTTCTCTACCAGCCTTGAACATACAGTGATATCGGAAATAGTTCTGTGTCTCACTGGGAGTCAAAAACGTTAGATATCGTTAGTGTTGACAAGGAATGAAAATACATTAAAAATAAAAATTATTATCCACCAGCAAATAGGTGTTCTCATGCTAGAGCTTGATAATACATAGTGAAAAGTTTAGTGCTGGGCCAGGATTCCAACCCATTTATGCGCAATATGTGGAGATGTTGAGGAATCTGCAGTTTTGAATAAAGTTGGAGTCGAGCTGTATTGTCACGAAGGATTCCCAGTTCAGAAAAATTTTTTGTCGACATACAGAAGCTCAAATAAAAGATGGAATAAGTGTCCTGTGACCATACACAGGCTTTGTTTCGTCACTAGAAATAAATAATTAGTATAAGAAGGGTTACTGGTGATAAATTTTCTAAATGTCGCCACTCCTTACTTTATTGTGGTTCCACCTAACGTCTACTTGGTAGAGAAGGAATATCATGGTTAATGTGATTTTCAGACCACAATGCCATTACACCGTCTTCACTTGGCACATCGGCAGAAGTTGGAATCGAACCGAGACTACTACCATATGAAACTATCATCAGTCCAACAGACCACCAAACCCTCTTCTCTACGACTCAGTTCTCTAACATAACACCGTTGCGGCACACAAGATGAGAATTGTGACACACAGGCTCCCTGTAGTGGTGTAGTGGTTTGCAGGATGTTCAGTACATTCATTTACTTGGTTGACCGAATCGCCATGAACTAGCTGCCTTGGCTACCCAGTGCATTCATTCGACTCTATTTTGTAATCATCGAAATAAAATAACGTAACTGCCACCTACACAGAACTGCCAACAGTGTAGGATGCAGAAATTTAAATAGGATACGTTCCTTTCCATTTGAGCTGCTCTATTGCGCTATCTGTTTGTTGAAACCATCGTGCATTGCAAAAGAAATGCTGTAACTGTCTGTCTCTCAGAAGTCTATATCCGGCCATATGCATTATCTCACAGCACTGTGGAATGCTGAAGTTCTGGAGGCAATGTTGTTCACTTCCAGAGGTGCTGCAGCTACGTCACAGTTAGTAGCGTAACGGTAAGCGTCGCGCACTGTTGATAAGACGTCGCGTGTTCTATTACATTCGCTACTACATTTTTTTTTAAAACGCAATTCTGCTGTCTGCTGAAGTTATCAATATAATGGAACTTTGAACATAATTCTCTTCATTTCTCAACACAAAATAGTCGCACGTGGAAAAAGGGCTAACTTCTGCGTCATTTTGTTCTTTTCAGGTTTAATAGACGGCCAGGCAGCAGATGCGCTTGAAGCTTTTGTATTATGTATGGGTAGAGCATATTTTGCCAAAACAGTCAGAAAAGTATTTTCTATATCAGCTGTCATCTGGTAGTGGCATTTTATTCTTCTTCAAACCTTGTTTGACAGCTTTAACTCAGAACAAGGTTTATACATGTTGTTGTTGTTGTTGTTGTTGTTGTGGTCTTCAGTCCTGAGCCTGGTTTGATGCAGCTCTCCATGCTACTCTATCCTGTGCAAGCTTCTGTATCTCCCAGTACCTACTGCAACCTACATCCCTCTGAATCTGCTTAGTGTATTCATCTCTAGGTCTCCCTCTGCGATTTTTACACTCAACGCTGCCCTCCAATGCTAAATTTGTGATCCCTTGCGGCCTCAAACATGTCCTACCAACCGGTCCCTTCTTCTAGTCAACTTGTGCCACAAACTTCTCTTCTCCCCAATCCTATTCAATACTTCCTCATTAGTTACGTGATCTACCCACCTTATCTTCAGCATTCTTCTGTAGCACCACATTTCGAAAGCTTCTATTCACTTCTTGTCCAAACTAGTTATCGTCCATGTTTCACTTCCATACATGGCCACACTCCATACAAATACTTTCAGAAACGACTTCCTGACACTTGAATCTATACTCGATGTTAACAAATTTCTCTTCTTCAGAAACGATTTCCTTGCCATTGCCAGTCTACATTTTATATCCTCTCTACTTCGACCATCATCAGTTATTTTACTCGCTAAATAGCAAAACTCCTTTACTACATTAAGTGATTTATATCCTAATCTAATTCCCTCAGCATCACCCGATTTAATTTGACTACATTCCATTATCCTCGTTTTGCTTTTGTTGATGTTCATCTACACTCCTGGAAATGGAAAAAAGAACACATTGACACCGGTGTGTCAGACCCACCATACTTGCTCCGGACACTGCGAGAGGGCTGTACAAGCAATGATTACACGCACGGCACAGCGGACACACCAGGAACCGCGGTGTTGGCCGTCGAATGGCGCTAGCTGCGCAGCATTTGTGCACCGCCGCCGTCAGTGTCAGCCAGTTTGCCGTGGCATACGGAGCTCCATCGCAGTCTTTAACACTGGTAGCATGCCGCGACAGCGTGGACGTGAACCGTATGTGCAGTTGACGGACTTTGAGCGAGGGCGTATAGTGGGCATGCGGGAGGCCGGGTGGACGTACCGCCGAATTGCTCAACATGTGGGGCGTGAGGTCTCCACAGTACATCGATGTTGTCGCCAGTGGTCGGCGGAAGGTGCACGTGCCCGTCGACCTGGGACCGGACCGCAGCGACGCACGGATGCACGCCAAGACCGTAGGATCCTACGCAGTGCCGTAGGGGACCGCACCGCCACTTCCCAGCAAATTAGGGACACTGTTGCTCCTGGGGTATCGGCGAGGACCATTCGCAACCGTCTCCATGAAGCTGGGCTACGGTCCCGCACACCGTTAAGCCGTCTTCCGCTCACGCCCCAACATCGTGCAGCCCGCCTCCAGTGGTGTCGCGACAGGCGTGAATGGAGGGACGAATGGAGACGTGTCGTCTTCAGCGATGAGAGTCGCTTCTGCCTTGGTGCCAATGATGGTCGTATGCGTGTTTGGCGCCGTGCAGGTGAGCGCCACAATCAGGACTGCATACGACCGAGGCACACAGGGCCAACACCCGGCATCATGGTGTGGGGAGCGATTTCCTACACTGGCCGTGCACCACTGGTGATCGTCGAGGGGACACTGAATAGTGCACGGTACATCCAAACCGTCATCGAACCCATCGTTCTACCATTCCTAGACCGGCAAGGGAACTTGCTGTTCCAACAGGACAATGCACGTCCGCATGTATCCCGTGCCACCCAACGTGCTCTAGAAGGTGTAAGTCAACTACCCTGGCCAGCAAGATCTCCGGATCTGTCCCCCATTGAGCATGTTTGGGACTGGATGAAGCGTCGTCTCACGCGGTCTGCACGTCCAGCACGAACGCTGGTCCAACTGAGGCGCCAGGTGGAAATGGCATGGCAAGCCGTTCCACAGGACTACATCCAGCATCTCTACGATCGTCTCCATGGGAGAATAGCAGCCTGCATTGCTGCGAAAGGTGGATATACACTGTACTAGTGCCGACATTGTGCATGCTCTGTTGCCTGTGTCTATGTGCCTGTGGTTCTGTCAGTGTGATCATGTGATGTATCTGACCCCAGGAATGTGTCAATAAAGTTTCCCCTTCCTGGGACAATGAATTCACGGTGTTCTTATTTCAATTTCCAGGAGTGTAATATCCTCCTTTCAAGACACTGCCCATTCCGTTCAACTGCTCTTCCAAGTACTTTGCTGCCTCTGACAGGATTACAATGTCATCGGCGAGCCTCGAAGTTTTTACTTCTTCTCCATGAATTTTAATACCTACTCCGAATTGTCTTTTGTTACCTTTACCGCTTGCTCAATATACAGATTGAATAACATTGGGGAGAGGCTACAACCCTGTCTCACTCCTTTCCCAACCACTGCTTCCCTTTCATGCCACTCGACTCTTATAACTGCCATCTGGTTTTTGTACAAATTGTAAATAGCCTTTCGCTGCCTGTATTTTACCTCTGCCACCTTCACAATTTGAAAGAGAGTATTTCAGTTAACATGTGAAAAGCTTTCTCTAAGTCTACAAATGCTAGAAACTTAGGTTTGCCTTTTCTTAATCTTTCTTCTAAGATAAGTCGTAAGGTTAGTATTGCCTCACGTGTTAGAACATTTCTACGGAATCCAAACTGACCTTCCCTGAGGTCCTCTTCTACCAGTTTTTCCATTCGTCTGTAAAGAATTCGCGTTAGTATTTTGCAGCTGTGACTTATTAAACTGATAGTTCGGTAATTTTCACATCTGTCAACACCTGCTTTCTTTGGGATTGGAATTATTATATTCCTCATGAAGTCCGAGGGTATTTCGCCTGTGTCATACATCTTGATCACCAGATGGTAGAGTTTTGTCATGACTGGGTCTCCCAAGGCCGTCAGTAGTTCTAATGGAATGTTGGCTACTCCCGGGGCCTTGTTTCGACTCAGGTCTTTCAGTGCTCTGTCAAACTCTTCACGCAGTATCTAATCTCCGATTTCGTGTTCATCTACATCCTCTTCCATTTCCATAATATTGTGCTCAAGTACATTGCCCTTGTATAAACCCCCTATATACTCCTTCCACCTTTCTGCCTTCCCTTCTTTGCTGAGAACTGGGTTGCAATCTGAGCTTTTGATATTCATACAAGTGGTTCTCTTCTCTCCAAAGGTCTCTTTAGTTTTCCTGTAGGCAGTATCTATCTTACCCCTAGTGAGATAAGCCTCTACATCCTTACATTTGTCCTCTAGCCATCCCTGTTTAGCCATTTTGCACTTCCTGTCGATCTCATTTTTGAGACGTTTGTATTCCTTTTTGCCTGCTTCAATTACAGCATTTTTATATTTTCTCCTTTCATCAATGAAGTTCAATATTTATTCTGTTACCCAAGGATTTTAATTAGCCCTGTTCTTTTTACATACTTGATCGTCTGCTGCCTTCACTACTTCATCCCTCAGAGCTACCCATTCCTCTTCTACTGTATTTCTTTCCCCCATTCCTGTCAATTGTTCCCTTATGCTCTCCCTGAAACTCTCTACAACCTCTGGTTTAGTCAGTTTATGCAGGTCCCATCTCCTTAAAGTAGCACCTTCTTGTAGTTTCTTCAGTTTTAATATGTATGTAATCAATAAACTGCATGTGCATTGTCAGACTGTTATAAATAACATCAGAGAATTGACATATTTCGTTGATGATTATTTTCTCTCTTCTGTTTAGTATTGTTTTAACAACACTAAAAGAAACCTTACGGAAACTGTGCACTGTATTGTAAGAAATGAAATAAAACTATCCACGATCACCTTACGACGAAAGTAAGTCTGTTTTAACAAAACTGAGTATCTGTACACAAGCGTGCTTCTATCTGCACGAATTAGTTAAACACTATTCACTTAGATTTCGATTGGGTCTGTGTTTAAATGGTATGCTGTGTCATACTCAACAGGTATGCAAACGTGAAAGTTCATAAATAAAGTTACGTATTCCTAGAAACCCAAAATTTGCTTGTCAGCAGCGGAAAGAGGCGTTACCTGTTGTGCAGCATTGTAAGTTTTGCAGCATTGCACTATAAGCTGAAAATTTTTTCTTACCATTTGCTTATCGATGTTTGATCTGACTGCTTGCAGCTCTTACACAGAAGGGATAAAAACGTTACATTCAGCGAGGCTGGAACCGCGAACCATAACAGTCGCTTTTCCATAGGTCAGAACGTCACCCAGAGCTAGCGGATATATACGGTTTGCGCCTTCCTCTTACGAGGCCAATAGTGGCTAGAACTCGTAAACCGCTATTTACAGGACGAGATTAGTTGCGATTGAAACGTTCAATGACTTTGCTGGGTTGAAAACCGTAAATTTACAATCTTCTGTTACACCTCAAGCGATAACAACTCAGGTTATTCAATGGAAATGACACGAAAAATCAAGTGAACTTTGAGGCTTAATTCCGTGCACACCAGGAAGTAACTCGTTGATCACAGAGTTGCCAAACATACCTTGCGTTGTTGCCAAATCTCAGTTACATTACCAGCAGGAAGAAGACGAACCGATGTGATCCTACAGCGGGCTGGGAAGTGACCATAGCTGGCGCCTCAAAGACGCGGCTGCTACGGCCTGGAATACGTAATGCGTCTGATTCGTATTTCTGTAACTAGATTTAGGGACTGGAGCTTAGTTGCTAATAATACTCAGAACTGACTGCTACTAAGCATCATAAATCAGTAACGCTCATAATTGTTTTTATATTTCTTTCGTAACTGTACTCAAAACTAAGAAACTCATTCACGGATGTTTTCGTGCCTCGCCGATAGTCGAGCCAAACAAACAAATAAAAATAAAAAGAGAATGTGGGTGGGTGTCTGAGAGAGAGAGAGAGAGAGAGAGAGAGAGAGAGAGAGAGAGAGAGAGAGAGAGTGAGAGAGAGAGAGAGAGAGAGAGAGAGAGGGTTAAAAATTGTTGTAAAGAAATGAATACTGGTATGTTAAGAAATCTTTCATTAAACTGACTCATTCCACATCATTACGAAATGTCGTATTCACGATCTATGGAACAAGTATTATTCTAATCTAATCTATTGCTGACTATCCATGAAGAGTCATGAAGTACCGAAATTTTCGCATATATCAGTAACCAAATCTAAACTAGAAAATAAAAGACGACAGTTTTTGTAATAAACCGGGACTCCTATGAAGACCCTTTCATCCCAGTTAACTAACCATGAAAGATGTCTGATATTCCTCAATTCAGAAGTAACGAAGTGTGTATGAATTTAAAGATGAAGCGGATAATGTGAAGTTCTGCGACGGAGATACGAACCCAAGACGTAATCGGATTGTTAACTAAGTAAAATCAAATGTTACGTATCGGTTTTTCTTGCCAGCTGCTCGGTGTTTAATCGAAAATAAGGACACAAATTTTTGTGCCTGAGCGACAATCAAACCGCACTCCTATCTTTCTTCTTTATTGTCCACGAATATTGCTTAAATCAATTGCTTACTCACCAACAGTAAGATGTGTGCGTGTTTGTCCAGAAATTGTTGGCAACATGAACAGATATTAAAAATGCACGTTAATTTTCACTAGCAGGCCGGTATGCACGTGATAGGGCTTGAAATGAAATTATGAATATTTTTGTACTGGATCAGGATTCGGACCCACATATTTACCTTTGGAGGAGACCTAGAGAAGACTGCAGTCTTGGGAAAAGGAATGAAATGATTGAACTACACTGTTCCGAGAGATTCAGATCCTCGAAAGAGGAGGTACGAATTCGAATCACAGTCCAGCACCAAATTTTTCAACGTCTCTAGTTCAATCAAGTACAAGAAAAATAAGAGCCCTGTTCCTTAAGACGGCTATCAGTTCATCAAATAAAATAAAATTTTCTAATGTAAGTAAGTTTACTGGAGACAGTATTTCTGTTTACCCTGACCTCCACCTATGTCATTTTCTAACGTAAACCGGCTCTGCCCAGTTTGGAATGAAGGAACGTGATGTTTAATGCGGATTCTGGATTATAACAGCTTTTTCTTGAGGTTACCAGAGGTAAAGTAAATCTGTTTGTGCCTCTTAAAAGTAAATGCCCTAACCCACGCATTGCACTTGTGATAGTTCGTTCCACCAGACCATTGTGGCCACATTCCCCAGCCCCAGGAGTGTGCTGTAATGGATCATGTGCTTAGCCTACTAAACTAGTCACGGTGGAAAAAAACGCGAGTCTATTAAATGGTTAAGTAGAAGCAAGCTTCTGAGGTGGAGATTATGCTATTCTCATGTCAGCAGGATATAAAGACTCTTCTAGGCGTCATAGCCTGAATTTGAAGCCATTTTGAAATTTTCACTAATTCAGGAAATTTCTTAGTTCCAGAAAATCCACTGTGAAGTGTGAAGTTACCGGATAATTCGATTATCAGCGTCATTGTTACTATCATTTTCTTCATACCGCTGCTGGAACACATGTGCTTGAAGATCATTTATGTCCCTTTGGTCATTATAGAAGTAGTTGCCCAAGAACAAGTTTTTTCCCTGCCTACGGAATCCTTTTCATGTTAATATCAAACATCAGCAATTACTCGTAGACCACATTAAAAGTAAAGTAATTGATGAAGACTTTACTTGAACGAAAACGCGCTGCATCTCTACATTTACTTGCGCCTAGAAATGGCTGTCGAATACTGCCAAACCAAAAGCCAAGGGATCTTACTGCCTTCCAATATACGTCGCTGTCAGTTCTTCCATATGATTTGGTCGACGTGACCTGTTTCAAGTTGTGTATGACACAGAATGTTTTAGAAAATCAATTGTTTTCCTTTGCAATAAACAGAAAGATTTTCATTCTAAACTATCCAAGTCCAAAATTTTCGCAACATTATTTCAAATTTAATATTCGCTTCCATAATATTAGGAAAGTATTTCACAGTTGCAAAACACGCATCCGACCCACTGTCCTTACACTTAGTCGCTGGCCATAAATTCTAGCTCTAAGTGACGCCAGTTTAAGTAACCTAATGTAGCGAAGACTGTTTGCCAGTGCTCTTTCTCAGCGGAAAATATGCAAATCACTCATTGGGCTCCATACGTACACTGTAACAGTGATTTCTGTGTGTATGCAATGCATACGGATTGTAGAATTTAGTGGGGCTTTCTCTTCCACTTCTGTGTACAGTATGCCTGGCCTAAATGGGCCCTTTATCACTACAGGCCCTGGGCGGTGCAACATCATACTGACAACAGTAATGTGCTTATACTGACAACCTCATTGTTCGTTTTACCCGATTTTGTAATCATTTAAGTAAACCAACATGACCTTCGAGTGGGAGACATTTCGTGCCCCTTTTCCTTCTGTGAAATTTGTCAGTAAGCTTTTTGCCTTCGAACCAGCGAAATGCGGCAGAGTACGGCTGGTAAATGATTTACAAACCACGATTTAGTGCCGTTAACACGATTTCTTTAAACATTGGCGTAGTTGAAGGAATTTAGTTTCTTCTTAAATCGTCTTATGCAGCAACGTTCACATATATCTCAAATAGGAAAAGCTCTTAATCCAGGTACGAAGGTTGTAAAAAAAACTTCCCACAGTTTGTGTCAGGTTGATCTTTTCGTCTGATAGCACTGTGTAAGTATTTTGTGTAAGAGGTATTAAAGTAGTGTTCCTGTAGCTGTGGGAATCATTGGTGGAAAACGAGTTTCATACCAGTGGGTACTGTACTGATAAATATTCAGAATGATTATCAACCTAAGTCTGCGTCATCCACAAACAGAGGCGTATTTGTGATATTGAAGCTAGACTAGGTATCCTTCTCTTCCTTGAGTGGGCATTGTAAGGCGGCTAAACACACGTATACGAGGGTAATCCCAAAGGTAAGGTCTCCTAAGGGACACGCAAGTGCCAACGCAGGCACAAACGAGAGATCCTTAATTCTAATGCCAAGCAGAAACCACAGGAGTAACTGCATGGTGGCAAAATGATGAAGAGCAAGGCTATGGATACGAAGGTCTGATGTTCAATCCCTCGTCAGGCCCACGATTTTTATGTACCATTTTACACTTAATTCCCCTAGGGCAGTGTTTGTTGATATGAAAAATGCCGAGTTACACTGTGGTCCAAAAGCCACGTTAAATTGTAGGTTCCCCTATTAACTGTGCATCTAGTCTACCTTGAGTGGGCATCGGAAGGCGTTTACACACATGAATACGAGGGTAATCCCAAAAGTAAGGTCTCCTAAGGGACATGCAAGTGCCATCGCAGGCACAAATGAGAGATCCTTAACATTAATGGCAAGCAGAAACCACAGAGTTGGCTGCATGGTGGCAAGGTAATAAAGAGCAAGACTATGGATACGAAGGTCTCAGGTTCGATCCCTCGCCAGTCCCACGATTTTTATGTGCCGTTTTACACATATTTCCCCTGGGGCAGTATTTGTTGATGTGAAAAACGCCGAGTTGCACTGTGGTCCGAAAGCCACTTACAACTGTAAGTTCCCCTATTAACTGGCTAGGGAAGTCAACTCAAAGGTCGGATGAAAGCAACAGCATACCACCTCCAACACGTCCGTGCCTATTAAAGCACTGTGGTGTTCAAACCACTCTTGCGACTGATGACTGCTTTACTTTCTATGGGTTCCGAAACTAATGATCTTCGGGTTATTAACATTTTTGTGTTTTCATGCTGTAGCTTTGATACCAGTAAACGTAAGTAACCGGCCGAGCACTGTCACCGTTCGAGTTGTCAAGGTGGTAGACGACGATGCTGTCGACCCCAGTTACAATTTTGGTCAAGGCAATGTTTCAGTCGAATATCTCTATGGGCGTTTCTGCGTATTTCAAGATATACTTTTATACACTTGGTAAGCTTCCAAATTGATATCTGATAGAGCTGTATTTAGCAACATGAATCAGATATATTTTCCGTGCAATATATCGGACAACACGTCAGTGCAGCGAGATTTGGTTTATGTGTTGCGCATGGTGCAAGAAATATTTGGTTTTCCTTGCTTCTGTGATAGGTTTCACCCCACTGAATGCGAGCAAGATCACGAATAGACTGTCAATAACTGGAATTACGCGATAACACACTTAAAACATGTATTTTAGCATTATGTATCCCTATGAAAATAACTGTAAACAGGTTATATGCCTTTTTGCTTATTATCGCGCTTCTCGATGCTTTGCACAAAAAATTAAAATAAAAATAAAAAGAGAGAGACAGAGAGAAAAACAGAAATATATTTCAAATATCAGCTCAGTGATGCCATTTTCGTCTCGTGATGTAAAGCAAGGGTAGTTGATAGGTAATATCTCGTTGTACTAGCGATATGTATGGCTACAGGGTTCTTTGTTTTCTCTCTGCAAACAACTAGAACAGAATTCAGTAACAAAGTGGTAAGAACACCTACTCATTGCGCCAATTAAACACTCAGCCATTCTTGGGTATTTTGTTAATCGTCTGTAATGTAGTAAACATCCTAGATTATTGATTTGTAATTACTACCATTGTTATTGTTAATTCGTCACCCCACAACAGAGAATATACACATTTACCTCTGCGTCTTGTGTCAGGGTTATATGAATATCTCAATAAGAAAAGACGACAATAACACCCAACTATTTCTGTTCACTTAACACCATAACGACAGACAAATTGGCGTCTCACTGTATTTTGATTATAATTCGTTAGCCTTCTTGCGACCTGATTTTAATACCTCGTGCGAGCAGGCATAATATTTTGTTTTTTGAACACCGAACAATAACACACAAAGATAGTAGATGGAAGGACACAAAGAAAAAATCAGACTCATGGTTGTGGATCCAGTTCATCATAAGAAGACTAAACAAGAGGGAAACAGTACGAAAGCAATGAATACGCTGGTTAGTATACATTGTTTGTATAGATCTGAAGATGAAAAAGCTCAGATCTGCACAGTGCCAGCATCTGCACTTTAGTTTCTGTCTTAATGGGCATAATTTCTAGTGTCTTCTCCTCTGAATTATCAAATACATTGATTATTACGTGCTACAGAATAATTAGGTAACTGTGTTTCTTACAGCTTCCATTCGCACCAACGTTTTTCTACATTCTCGTGCAATTCATGAAATTCTACTTGTATGATCACAAGACTGCACATAGATGCAATCGATTTCGAGGTGCAAAGTGTTTGTTATCTTACTTTTCGTGACAGGTTGTCAAAGTTGATTTCCAAAGACTCTTTATTGCACTGAAATAATCTTTTGTAACAAAATAACAAAATAAGTGTTTTATTCGTATATATTTTGTGGGAAACTGTAATCGTGATGGAAGATTACACACCTGAATGTTTGACACCGCTGGTAGGAGAAACCGCTGCATATTAACCAAACCCCGCGCCTCCTCTCCGTATCCTCCTATGACACAAGCACAGGATTCTCCTCCTATAACGCTACAGAGCTGTTCCTATCACAGCTGAGAATTTGCAACATCATCACAAACATTTGGCAACACTGTGACAGTGCAATCACTTCCGCATATGGTACTGAACTGACTCGCTAAATTCACTTGATATTCCCTTTCCATTTGAATGACTCGTGGTATATAATCCTCACGTAAACTAAGACACTGAGACAGAAATTTCAATTTTTTGACTACAGAAATGCTATTTTTCACACACGTGACAACTTTTAATATCTTTCACGATGCGTTATGAGGCTGGGCGACCAATACCATGACGAGAGTGGCGTGCTGGCAGCAGTTTGTCCGTAGCCCCGTGGTACGGCCCGTGTCTCGTGTTCCAACGATTAAGAAAATCGTCAGTTCTAACCGTGGTAGGGGCAGCGCGTGCGAGCTTTTTATTGTGTATTATTTCATGGAGGTGCGAATTCCCAGAAAAAATTCTGTTACAAAAACAGAAGAAAACCTTTACACATCAAATCCTCTTGGCAGCTCGACTCAGTAAGTTGTGTTAATGGTCGTAGATCTCGGCTTTCTGACTACCAAGCTGCTATACATACAAGCGTCTCTGAAGAAATTCGAATCGACATTCAACGATACGAAATTCAATAATGTTCTTCACTTAAGACTCCCATGCCAGGGTGATAAGTATGAAGGAAATAAATTGATTAGCAAATCGCAAGAAAATACTTTCAGCTCAAAGTGCAATGGTGAAAAACTTACAATGCCGCGCAACAGGTAACGCCTCTTTTCGCTGCTGACAAGCAAATTTTGGGTTTCTAGGAATACGTAACTTTATTTATGAAATGCCACATTTGCATACCTGTTGAGTATGAAACACCAAACCATTTAAACACAGATCCAATCGAAATCTAAGTGAGTAGTATTTTACTAATATAGAGGCACGCTTGTGTACAGATACTCAGTTTTGTTAAAACAGATTTACTTTCGTCGTAAGGTTATCGTAGGTAGTTTTATTTCATTTCTTACAATACAGTGAACAGTTTTCGTAAGGTTTCTTTTAGTGTTGTTAAAACAATACTAAAAAGAGGAAAGAAATTAATCATCAACGATATATGCGAATTCTCTGATGATATCTACAACAGTGTGACAATGCACATGCAGTTTATTGATTACATATATGTAGAAAACTTGTTCTGAGTTAAAGCTGTCAAACAAGGTTTGAAGAAGAATAAAATTCCACTACCAGACGACAGCTAATGTAGAAAATACTTTTCTGACTACTTTGGCACGAAGCACTCTCCCCATACATAATGCAAAAGCTTCGAGACGCATCGGCTGTCTGGCCATCTATTAAACCTGAAAAGAACAAAATGACGCAGAAGTTAGCCTTTTATCCACATGCGACTATTTTGGGTTGAGAAGTGAAGAGAATTATTTTCAAAGTTCCATTAAATTGTTAACTTCAGCAGACAGCAGAATTGCGTTTTAAAAGAATGTAGTAGCGAATGTAATAGAACACGCGACGTCTTATCAACAGTGCGCGACGCTTACCATTACGCTGCTAGCTGTGAGGTAGCTACAGCAGCTCTCGAAGTGAACAACAGTTCCTCCAGAACTTCAGCATTCCACAGTGCTGTGAGATAACGGATATGGCCGGATATAGACTTGTGAGAGACAAACAGTTACAGCATTTCTTTTGCACTGTACGATGGTTTCAACAAGCAGATAGCGCAATAGAGTAGCTCAAATGGAAAGGAACACTTCCTATTTAAATTTCTGCATCCTACACTGTTGGCAGTTCTGTGTAGGTGGCAGTTACGTTATTTTATTTCGGTGATTACAAAATAGAGTCGAATGTATGCACTGGGTAGCCAAGGCAGCTAGTTCATGGCGATTCGGTCAACCAAGTGAATGAATGTACTGAACATCCTGCAAACCACTACACCACTACAGGGAGCCTGTGTGTCAGAATTCTCATCTTGTGTGCCGCAACGGTGTTATGATAGTGAACAGAGTCGAAGTGAAGAGGTTTGGTGGTCTGTTAGACTGATGATAGTTTAATATGATGTTGGTCCTGGTTCGATTCCAACTTCTGCTGATGTTTTTTAATAGGGAGAGGCAGATTCTATTCTCTTCTGGCTACGCCAAGTGAAGAAGGTATAATGGCATTGTGGTCTGAAAATCACATTAAACATGATATTCCTTCTCTACCACGTAGACGTTAGGTGGAACCACAATAAAGTAGGGAGTGGCGACATGTAGAAACTCTATCACCAGTAACCTTTCTTATACTAGTATACAAAGCCTGTGTATGGTCACAGGACACTTATTCCATCCTTTATTTGAGCTTCTGTATGTCGATTAAATTGGTTTTGAACTGGGAATACAACTGAGACTGCCCTTAACGCGGAATTTGATCCCTTTGGCACAATACAGCTCGACTACAACTTGTTGTTAGTTCAAAACTGCAGATTCCTCAACATCTCCACATATTGCCCATAAATGGGTTGGAATCCTAGCTCAGCACAAAGCTTTTCACTATGTATTATCAAGCTCTAGCATGAGAACACCTATCTGCTGGTGGATAATAATTTTTATTTTTAATGCATTTTCATTCGTTGTCAACACTAACGTTATCTGACGGTTTTGACTCCGAGTGAGACACAGAACTATTGGCGAGATCGCTGTAAGTTCAAGGATGTTTTCCGAGCTGCTGGTGGAGAAAAATTCGTTAGCTGACGTCTCTTTGTGTGTAGTCAACAACGATATGTTTGGGGTTCGATTCCCAGTCAGCACGGAACTCTTTGTCTTATTATTCTAGTTCAAACATTCTCATATGTCGCTGCTGGTGTAACAAACCCATACTTAACGTTCCTGTTCTCTGGAATATAACAGTGATTCGTGCCGGGTGGGAGTCCTGGGAAGGAAAAGTTAATGTTTCGTCTAGTCATTTCATTTAACACATCTAGCTACTGCCGAGAAATTCCGATACGTCAAAGTTAATTGTGCTTCGATAACAATTCGATTAGGTTCTGGGTTCGAATCCCTGTCCAACACAAAGCTTTACCTCACTGCATTTCAAGTAAGTTACTTGTGAATATACAGTATTTAACATCTCTCGTAGTTTGTTAACAGGGACAATAGGTGCTGGGTAGGAATTCGCGACCGTTAAAAATGTTTACGTTATGTAATTTAAAGTTGATATTTGCTAATTGATACTGTCCAAAAATGAGGTATATCACTCTCCTTATGCCTAGTCAGGACTGACTGTTAATTTCCGTCACCCACGAAATCTTAGCCTGCATTATTGGTTCAAATGACTCTAAGCACTATGGGACTCAACATCTGAGGTCATCAGTCCCATAGAACCCAGAACTACTTCAACCTAACTAACCTAAGGACATCACACACATCCATGCCCGAGGCAGGATTCGAACCTGCGACCGTAGCAGTCATGCGGTTCCGGACTGAAGTGCCTAGAACCGCACGGCCATCACGGCCCAGCCTGGATGACCTGGATTTGAATCCATATGCAGAACGGGGCGGTTTGTCGTGTCATTTGAAGTTCATACATATTCTCAACTAGCTGCTCGTGAATAATTTAATTTTTTAATGACATTTTGTGTGAAATAACAAGTATAGTATGTTACTTTGAAGAGGAAATCATGAATACGACGAACTTACTACGTGCATTACCTATCTGATGTAATAATGAGAGTGCTAATATTTCAGGTATGTTATTTATTGCAATAAATGTGAGCTTACAAGCCTTATGGACAGTCTTGCCGGTGATAAGGTGTTCCCTTATATTTATAGTACCGTGGTATTACTTTCCATCTTGAGTTATGTCGATACAGAGCAGTGTTTTCTAGTGGTGATTTGTTGGAACCATTTTCAATAGTCAAACGTCTGTACCAAGGAGCGATTAGAGGACATGCTAGACAGCTGCGTTATGTAGATCGCATGGGAATCAGGTGAAATGCAATTCAGGTCGTTCGGATACTTTTGAACACGACTGTACATAAAATCAGAAGTTAAATATCAAATGTTTTCACCAACTGCGAAATGCTGGAACTTTAATTGACGATTGACTTGTTTTTGCCTGACTGGAATTCGAACCCAGCATCTAGCACCGTCCTTTTCTAGCCAGGAACAGACGATAAATAGCTATTGTTGGTTCACCAGTAGCGAGATGGGCGCATGTTTAGCTAGACATCAGGCGTCGGAAAGTTCTGTGCTGAATGGAATTCATGCCCCGCACACGTGGTCATGAAGAAAGGTTAACTATCAAATTCTTTTCCAATAATAGATAGGAATGGCATGTTTGTACTTTCAATGATGTGATGGAAAATACTTTGCTGGCTAGAAGTTGAATCCACAACATGTCGTCGTTCGTGATAACAACGAACACAACGTCAAACCCAAATCCGTTTTCACCAGTAGGATGGAGAGGAATGTTTGAACTTGAAAAGATGTAAGGAAACGTTTGATCTTGTAATGATGTGATAAAAAGCTCACCATGTGGCTGAGAGTTGAAACGAACACGTTACAGCTGACAACGCACGAAGAGACGTTGAAAATGCAACTTTTTTTCCGCAGTAGTTCGGAGTGCACATGCTAGGGCTTGAAATGAAATAATGAATATTTTGCGCTGATCAGGATTAGAAATCAGATAGGTGTCTTTCGAGGACGCCTACAAGGGTTTGCAATCTTCGGGAACACAGTGAAATCGAATTCTAATCCCAGTCCAGCACCACAATTTTTAACGCCTCAGTTTCAAATAAAGTAAGAGCTTTGTGGACTTACATGGCCATTGGTTCATTAAATTAAATACGTTTTCTAGTTTACGACAGCTTGCTGGTGACAGAGTCTCTGCTTACGGGGTTTCTCCATCTGTCACAGCTCAAACGAATGCCCAGTCGGCAGCGAAGGGAAGTTTTCTTTACTGCGGATATTGAACTGCGGAGCTTACTGGCGTTCTGCACTTGGCGTTACTAGGGGTGAAGGAGAGCTGCTTGTGTGTGTTAAAAATGTACGCCTGACGTGAGATGTGAACCTACACGTTTTACACCTCAATAGAAGATTAATCCACCAGACCACAGAACCCTCTGCCAAGCACATAATTATGAATTGCAGAGTATTCATTTAGATGTAGATGCAGATGTCAAGGGGCGCGTAACAGGAAGGAGGGCGGGATATAGGAATGGATAGAAGTGCAAAATATAAGCGTGAAATTCTTGCAAAGCATTGCTTACTTAGATGTGTGCCACAGTTCGTTTTATCTTAGGACCGAGAGATAAGGAAGGACTGTTCTCAGAACGAAGAATGGGCTATAGGGAAGGGGAGATCAAAGAATATGGTTTCATAGGTGGTGAGAGGTATGATAGAGTGTAAAGACAGCAGCAGGTAAAAGAGAAAATGTAGCGTCATTGGAAACCGTTAGATTTGTTTACAAAGTTTTGGGGGAGTGTAATAGAAGGGCACTTGCGGCCATAGTGTCAGAGAGAGAGAGAGTGTGAGAGATAATAGAAGAGATATTAACAAGGAGTAAACGTAAATGTTCAAATGTGTGTGAAATCTTACGGGACTTAACTGCTAAGGTCATCAGTCCCTAATCTTAGACACTACTTAACCTAAATTATCCTAAGGACAAACATACACACCCATGCCCGAGGGAGGTCTCGAACCTCCGCCGGCACCAGCCTCACAGTCCATGACTGCAGCGACTCAGACCGCTCAGCTAATCCCGGGCGGCGAGTAAACATAGAATGAAATCGTTGGCGTATTGTGTGGATGACTGAGGGTGTATTCGTGGATGGAGGGGAAGAGAGAGACGTATTTGAAATAACAAAAACTACTGTGAAAGAGTCCATCTACGCTGATTAGTTTGTGAGTACTTAGACAGGGTATAAATGAAATCAAAATAGAATACTTTACAAACTGTATATTCAAAAGAAACCCACTTGAATTAAAAGGGCAACTCAAAGGAAAGCTAACCCATATTGTATCTTTTCTGTTGCCACGCAATCTTCCACTAGCTCCCAATGAGGAAAATTGACGAAAAAGAAGACCTAATAAAATATTTTAAGAACTCTAATATTTTATCCAGAGTCCTTCATTATTTTGTACTTCTATCATGCGGCTGGGCATAGAATAGAATGTGTAAGCCGTCGGAAGTAACAGCCTGAAGAAGCAACTTCCTCTCAGGCTTCCAGGACGCAGTCCCAAAGAGCGTCCGCAGTAGTTGGTTGGATTCGTGGCCAGTTCTCTGTTAATGTTTTGGCGACCTCAGCCCACATGTTTTCCATGGAGTTCATATCAGCCGTCCGTGGCTGCCAGTCCATGACGTTGACGCCAATCGTGGAGAGCCGCTGCTGAACAAACGCAGACTTGTGAATGGGAGAACGGTCATCTTCCAATGTGACGTCCCCTTCTGCGTACAGCACTCGCACTGACGGAAGCATCACATTTTCCAGTATGTGGGCATACTGCGCGCTGTCCAGAGTTCCTTCTATCCTGTGAAGAATTCCCAACCCTTTCGCAGAATACAAACCCCAGCAGGTAACAGATAGCGGGCCACTTCTCGTCGTGCTTACATATTCGCGTCGATGGCGAGTCCCTTGCGGCCTGTAAACGATTCGTGGACCGTCGTTATTGGTGGAAAACACCTCCTCATCAGTGAAAATGACGTTGTCCCACGACGCCCTCAGATGGAGCTCCGCAAATGCTAGCCGGTATAAAACGTTGTCTACGCTGAGCTCTTGTTTCACGGCGGATCGTCGTGCATGCAGTCCAGCGTCCCTCAGCCTTCGGCGAATCGTGTCACTGGAGCCGGGGAAGTTGGTCTCCCGCCGCAACTGCTCGTGTTCAGAAAGAGATTTTCTCTGCTCCTAGACACTAGGTCCCTGTCTTCCTGCTGTGAGATCACTCTCTTCCTGTTTGAGGCAGGAGCCCTGTTGGTGGTGCATCTTTCAAGGCAAATCCTCCACCATCTCGTTGCAGTGGTATTTGGTACGCCATACCGTCTGCCAGCTTCTCTGATGGAACATCCTCCTTCCTCAATGAGAGCAACGACTCTACCTCGGCCGGCCGGAGTGGCCGAGGGGTTCTAAGCGCTTCACTCTGGAACCGCGCGACCGCTACGGTCGCAGGTTCGAATCCTGCCTCGGGCATGGATGTGTGTGATGTCCTTAGGTTAGTTAGGTTTAATTAGTTCTAAGTTCTAGGGGACTGATGACCTCAAATGTTAAGTCCCATAGTGCTCAGAGCCATATGAACCATTTTTTGACTCTACCTCGAATAGACCTCTCCCAGTAAGCCATTACGGCAGACAGCCTGATGTGTATTTCTGCTTGCCGCTCTTATACTGATTCCAGGAGAGGAGGTAAACATATTTACGTCAAACGGAGCGGCAGATGCAGAGGCATGCGGCGTAGCCGTGGTGGCTCGTCCCGGGCTTTTGGTCCACCAACGCCACCGCTAGCTCGCTCACTGGCGTCTCGCCTCGGCCAGCCTGGCTGGCCCGTAGCTCGCGAGCCGCGGCTAGTACAGACCCGGGCCGCATAGCCACGATCACCCCTTGAAGGATCAAAAGTTACACCTAACCTACCCAAGTCTGTAGTACAAACTAACGCAGCTGCAGCTATCATGCTATAACATGTGCAGGCACACCTACAGTTGACGATTTATTCAAGTATTTGACGAACTATACTTTCAAAACTACATTCATTTTAAAAATAGCTACCACAAAATACTTCACCTAGCTAGCAATAGCATGACGCAAGAAACCATACTTTCTTGTAAGCGCTGTGCATTAGATGTAGCCTTAAGGAAATCTGTATTCAACCACGACAACTAAGCGGAATGTAAAAGGAAACAGGTTTGGCGGCAGCTTCTCCGAATAATGGTATATGTGGGATTAAAGGGACCAGACTGCTACGGTCATCGGTCAATAATAGTATATACTTAGTATATAATACACGTTTTGTGCACTTATAACATGTACTCACTGTCTCTGAAACAATACGTGCTGCACTACGGAAATTATTTTCTGCTGAGGCACTTCATTTACATCTCAATGATACACGACTACTAGAGAACATTTGCTCTTTACGGCAGTCAATCCACTTGTAAATTAACATCATGATATCGCAGATATCAGGCAACACGTTACTAGGGATGGGTAAGGGCTTAAGGTTTGCAACTAAACATGCTACTCCTAGTTACTACTGAATATGGAGTTGATTATTAACGTGTCTTCATAACCATGTGTGCGGCGTTCGACTCTCAGTCAGCATAGACGTTTTCGTCACCTTATTTCTAGTTAAACGTGTGCACATCTCGCTGGTGGTGGACCAACATTGGACATTTCTCGTCTGTTCCTGGTTAGACAACGACGACGGTAGGTGCCGGGTTCGAACCCTGGTCAGGTAATACAACTTCAGTAGTCATTTAAGGTTCCAACCCCACTACTGGTGACAAACTGTGATATCTACATTCTGATTTTGCGTACTTATTCAACAATCCGATTAGGTGCCGGGTTCGCATCCTTGTCCCCAGCAGTACATGATGCCATTTTAATTTTAAACATGTGCATCCTTTATTCCTTGACAATGCAACACTATACAACGTCTTTCGAGGTTAATTACAAAGAAGGTAATTGTCATGTTAGGGTTCCTGGTTTCGTACAAATATTATCGTCATTTCCGTTCAAATTGAGAATTTATAACTGATACTGGTGCAAACGTCAATATTTGACGTCTCTTTCTGCCTAGTGATCGAGTCTCGATAAGGCACAAAGCTTTGCTTGGTTAACAATGGCTTTACGTTCTGGATTCGCATCCGGATCCAGGACGAAGACATTGGTCATGTCATTTAAAGTACAACTAAGTGTACAAGTAACTGTTGATGAGTAATGTAAACAATGATATTACTTGTGATTCGTTGTTAATGTTGTGATTTCCGCAGAGTGGTTGCCACCGTTAATCACGTTTTCTTTTAACTGCTTAGTATTACACAAAGTTGATGCGAAACCACTCCCCGTTGAACGTTGAACGACGTTCAGCATGTGTTGGGTAAAACTTTTAAACAGCAAAGAACCTGTTTCCAATTGCCATACAACTTTATAAATCCATATACTGTCTCGAATATTTAATTGTGCCTAAGGATTACTGAACGATTTATGTGACAAAACTAGTTGTCCCACAACATTTGAAATGTCACTTATTGTAATTAAGTTTAGTTTACAAATGTTAAGGACTGTCTGATCTCTTCTGTACTATCGTGGTGTTACTTTACATCTGGACGGACTGTCATAAAGACTGGTGTTCTCTAGTAGTGTCTAGCGGTACCCATTGTGTATCTTACAATGACTGTACTGTGTAGGGTTGCGACTATGTGCAACACAGATATACTATGTTGGTTGCATACATTCAGGTGCAGCCTACACGTTGGAATTCAGGGGTAAGTGTACATTTGCACATAGATGTATTGAATATGCGTGGTCGTGCTCGGACAGTTACCAAAAGTTAGTAAAATGTGAAGTGAAATAAAGATAATATATCTTGTAGCCACTACAGACGCACTCAGCGTCTCAGCCTTTTTTATTTAGTTTACAGTTTGCGCCCAGATTTCAGGTGCCAGAGGAACGTACATTAGGTTAAATGTTAAGCAAAATGACGAAGAGGCTCATGTAGAGAACCTTCAATTTAATATGTATAATGCGGGTAGATAAAAACAGTAATGGTCTTAGCCAATTGCTGAATCCACGAAAACTGAATTCATTGTGCTGTTTCGCACCCTGTTGTTATAGTAAAGCAAACAGGTACCATTAAGAAGCGGGATAATACACTTCACTAGGTCCTTATCACACGCGATTTCCTCAGGCTCTGTAGAGTCGAATATTCCGTGACTTTTGCCCGCTAAAGCTTCGCATTCGATGACTATATGTGATGCAGTTTCATCCTCCTCACCACGTAGTCCACACTTAGTGGGCCTTTCCTTCGGTATCTATCGAGTGTTGATGTTTTATGAAGTTCCCCGGCCAGTCATGAGTTCTACCACGAGTTTGATCTGTTTCCTGTTCAAGTTCCTCATTATAGAATTTGTTTGAAATATGGATTTGGGAACACTGGTATGCCATAGTTTTGATTTTGAGTCTTGGATCAATATTCTACGTGCTGCCTTCTGGTTCAACTATGTAGTTTGGATTGTACCATCGCCTTAGGTTATGACAGGTTCCGGTCCAATAAATCGACACATCGCGCCTGTCGTGATCATTCTATTAGCTTGTTCATTGCCATCAGTTCCTGTTTGACCAGGGACCCCCAGCAATTTTACCCTGTTGCTTTCCCCTAGTCTCCGAAGGGCTTCATTGCATTCTGCGATGATCTTTGATATCGTTCCAGGGGCTGACAGATATTTCACAGCTAGTTAGCAATCTGAATACATGAGTAACATTCCCACTGTATTTCTGTTTCTGCTTGAAATTTAGCCCTACCTTACCTTTCACTCCAAAAAAAAAAAAAATAAAAATAAAAAAAAAATAAACTGATCTGAATACAACCTCTCTTTATATTAAATGTGCAACTCAAGTAAAACAGTTACATGCGCCTAATCAAAATTTCCACCTATCTCGAGTCTTGTGACAACACTTTCGCAGATTTCTCGAAAGTACAACAGCAAACGGCAGGCAGGCGGCAGCTAACCTAGATTTTTGTTTCAAAATGAAATTATCAAATTATATTCAAACTGTAGCGTACCTCATGGCGCAATGTGAACAACGACACAAAGGGGTACAACACTTGCTGAGAATTTCTATAAACTTGAAACAGCTTAATCAGCTGAAATGTTAATTCATGATCTAGGAAGTGGAGTGGTCTTTCTCTCAGCTCTGGGCAAGTGAACGACTTTAACTATCTGGCAATAATCATTTCTACAAGTTACGTGCTTAATGCTGCAGTCGTATCTCAGACTCCTCCACTTTCTTTTAAATAAAATAGTTATTCAAAATTTGTATTCCTTTCAACTTTCAACATATAGATGATATTCATCCTTGTTGTGCTTTACAACACATCTTTCTTCATCTAAAAGATACAATCACAAGTCAACACAGCACTACAAACTACGTCCCTCGCCTACCATACTTAAAATAAGGTATCAGAGTGCCCAGAGGCAAATAGTTTGTCACAACAAGAGTAAAGATTTTTTAAGGTCAATTGCTCTCTCTCTAACGTGCAGATACAAAAATCAAATCGACGTGATCACCTTACAAAAACTGGTGCTACCATCATCGTAACACTTACGAAAATGCTCCTCCGTGCACACCCCGATAGCGGATAATTTCGCCTGTGCCAACATCCCTCGAGAGACTGCTCTCTCTATTCTACGTTGTGCCCGTATAGTCGGGCCCCAGCAGGTTTATCTGTTTTTGATCCTCCAGCATACCGGACTACGTCTCCTGAAAGGTGTTGTGATTCATTCTTCCACTGCTCCCTTCCTGCAGTTGTTACGTCGAAAAGTTTATGAAGTAGCAAAAATATACTGTATTGCCAGTCGGCATTTCACAGACAGTTGCTATATTTACCACATTCACTACACTGGTGTGAAATTCTCTTTATGCTAAAGGAATCAAGTTATTTCTAATTTGTTAACTGTATATCCCTGCCGCTATCTCCATTGTAACCAAAGATGCAATGGTGGCATGTCCAGCGTGGTCTCCATACTAGCAGTGGGTGTGCTATTATTTCCTCCCTTTATAGCTAACCAGTCCAATGTCTGCACCTTACCAACCTCCCTAACAACCACCTTCTACTTCATTTCGCCGTACTGTAACCCCATCACTTGTCATAGGTCTTATTACAGTAGTGAATATCCAGTACATATTCTTAGGGATGTAGAACCTAGTTTTTACATATGGCCCTTTCACTGCTCAAAAGAGAGTTTTTTGCCTATAAATGTTTATTCTTTATGTGAATGACCGATGATAGTTTCACATCCCTCTGCTCGTAGAGTTTCATCAGGAAGCTTGGCATTCCAGTATACGATGTATGTGATGAATTTGCTTCCTCGTAAATGGTGCTACATCTGTTTCCTTGGGCTTGTCACTCATATTCTTTTTTCTGCACCAGTTTTCCGCAGTGTGTAGTACACTTTGTCCTGTTGCATCCTTTAAAATTTCGGCGCAGGCCTATGTGGTAACTAAGTAAGCCACTCGACGGTATTGTTGCCACTATGATGAAACAGTCCAGGCAGAGGGGCGTTTACGACAACTGTCAACGGCCGAGTGCTTGGAACAGTCTGACCAAGAGTGTAGTAATATTTTATTACTCGGGAACGTACGTGGTACCAAGAAACACTTCGCAAATTTAACTGGGTATAGCGACCCGTGCTCAGTAGAGAGCGAGCTAGAAAAAGCTAACAGAACAAGTAATATAAAGAAAACATACTCGTCACTCTCCGATAGGTCTACATCAGAATCATAGCTGTAAGCGTATAAATAATCGAACTTCGATGCTCAAAGCATTGAGTTCTACTGTCATTCTGTCTGCCTGTAGAACCAAAGAGAATGATGTGCTTCTGAATTTCAGAGAAACCACAGTCCACCCTTCTTGATGAAGGTCGGTTGACTTCCTGCCCAATGACTGACTCATCGAGCTCCGGCCAGGAGTAGTATCTGCGGGACTTCGGGAACTTCACTGATGTGGGGAGCTGGTGTGCGGCCAATGCAGAGCCAGCTGTTTACAGCCTGGATGGGGGAAGTGCGACCTCGAGGCCTCCTAGAGACATGAACTTAGTCGGCCATCATCCCGGGTGATCCCAGGAGGAGTTGACAAGGGCATTACTGCTCAGCAATGGGCATCTTTTATCGCTACTGCCCCCAGGCGTGTGACATGGAACCACAAGTAAGAGCCGGGGTGCATAGACAGCAAGGTTCTGACTGACCTTAAGGCACACCCTCGTTCTTCACTTCTGCTGGGCAGCTCAGCATCGCGGTAGCTGCCACTCATGACCCAGGTCAACAGACGTCACCAACGGGAAAGGGCGTCCGTGAGGACAGCTGGAATGCAGTATAAAGCTGCTTTAATAAAGATCTGTCAATACTACAACTGTTTGAGTATAAGACCCCGCGGTAATCTGCCCTCTTCCTCACCATCTCACCCATCATGAAGCGCAGAGGTCAAGAATAGGCCCAACTGTTACAGTTGGTGTCATGAAGTAGTCGTTACGCTTCACGACGCAGGTTGTCTGGGGAAGTGTTTTTCCAGCATATAAACCGTACAGTTTGCCGAGAGAAGTCATTGTTGGGTAACTCTTGAGCCCAAACACTGTTTTTTAGAGTCGGGCAGTAAGACTGAGTAATTTAGTAAATTACATTCGAGCGTCATATCTCCAATTCACTGGTATTGGTTCATTACAATGGCGGAGTTGAGCCACTCTTTATTTATGTTTAATTCACTATTTTTTCTCAGTTAAGAGACCCAACTTGTGGAATACTGGATAGAGTATGATAAGGTTATGTTTGCGAATTCATGTGAATCCGTGATCTTGTCATTGTTTGTTTTGCAGTCTTGCAGGGTGCGAACTGCCGAGCACTAAGTCTGTAGCAGGCACATTTTTTACATGTAAACGTGTTGATTATTTTCTCTCAATTGTTCAGACTGTAGATTTGTAACGACAGATGAGAAAAGGTACTTTCTAAGGTTTTTCTTTAGTAGTGTTTTAGTGCGTTATTTGTGTTCCTGGTACTGCAAGTGGTGAAATCAAGTGCTGGTGTTTCTACAGAATCTGTTGCTGCTGTAACAGTGCAAGTGCGGATGTTAACAGAGGAAAAGTTTCACCAAAAGCTCGAGCATGAGGACTTTCTTAATAGACTTGTGGCTTTGGAAACCTTTCAGATTCAGTTACAGCCTGGGTCAGGGGAAAACAATGCAGAGTTGGAGGTAGATTCTTCTACTTTTGATCCAGCAGTAGAGGCACTCATCAAACTGTTTCTAAATAGAACAGGCGTCTGCAAGAATTTTAGACTGATGGACACACCGGCTCTTCCACTAAATCCCCAGGTCCAGAACCGAGCTATAATCTTCCTTCCTGGAGGCCTGATACCCTAGTACTGCTCGGAATTCCTCAATGTAGTGCAGAAGTTTTCGTGACACTTGTCACTCCTGCCAGACCTTACGGGCTGACACCGAGTAACACTGCAGCACTCATTACACAATGATCGGTTTGTTGTTTGTTCTTGAGATGTGGCCTTAACTTCATTACATTGTTACAAATAAAAACCACTCGTGAGGCTTGCTATAACACACTTTCGCGAAAGCTTGTTACTTCCGTACGTCATTAATATCGCAGCAGCAGTTCAGAACATAGCTCGATCTGCATATTCCACCAGCACTGCAGGATATCTTCCCACCACAACATTAGTCACCACGCGTCGGCAATAGTGGCTACCTCTTCGTTCCTTGCGATCATCTCTGGCTCAAAAAAACTTGGACAGACTTTGGTTCATTACAACTAACTACTGTAGTGTTGAATTACGCACAATTTCTTTTTTCACTTCCAGGCAGTGATTGAGATATCTATGGCATGGAGATCGGGAGTGAATATCACTCCACAGTTTCTGTTGGCACTTACGGGCAAGTGTCCTGCTCATTTCACTGCCCCGCCGATAACCAATGTGAGTGCAGGCTTTTACGTATTGGTGTGACTGCTTGACACTATTAAATATATAATAATGACGTTTTCCGGAGAGTACAGAACTTTAGTGTGCCTTATGACTGCAGTGCTTTAGTGAAAATACGGTATATTTAACGGCGAATTTTTAATTTTATTAAAATCCCCTTGTAGATAAATCCAGTGCAATTCTTTATTTAGAAACCTTGCTCTCACTACTATTAATTGAAATCAGCTTGAGTTGCACTCAGGTCTCTTTTGTACAGATTCGTGTAAACATGTAAAAGACAGGGAAGATAGATAGTGATTGCTGAAATTTCCAAGAGCAATGGGGACATCTTTGTATCGGAATTGAGTGAAGTAATATGTCAGTGTGTATAATTTGCAATAAAACAATATCAGTTCACAAGGAATACATTAAGAGACTAAAAATTCTCAAAACTATTCCAAATTTACAAGATACCGACAGTTAGAAATTGCTTGTGGCCTTCGGCCCACGAATAATTTTCAACCTTCTTAATCAGGCCTTCAGCATTTTATTCTGTATAACATTGTTTCTGGGTATCTGCCGACCAATAATTTGCTATTTTTTCTTAATAAGGCCTTCAGCCTTTACTATAGCTTATTAACGTGTGATTGTTAAAAAGGAAATATGTTAGTATTTGTTAATCTGTAAATGCATACCTCACTTGTAAATCAGGCCTTCAGCCGTGGTGTATTTTTGAAACTGCTTCTCGCCTTCAGCCGACGAATAATTTTGAACCTTCTTAATCAGGCCTTCAGCCGTTGATTGTGTGTAACATTGCTTGTAGCCTTCAGACGACAATAACTTGCAAGTCTTCTTATAAGACTTTCAGCTGACAGTGTAGTAAAATCCTTAAAATGGATGTTGAGAGTCTTGTTTTTTTTTTTAAAATAAACTGTATGTATTTTCTGTGCAACCAACGATAACAGATTAGGCCCTGTCCACACCTTTTCCTGCTTTCCCTAATTCCCACGCCTCAGTACATGGGGTTGACGTGGAGTTGGGTTCGTGAGTTTACCATTGCGGAAACTAAGTTTACAGAGCGTATGGAAGTGTTGCCATTTGTGAGTGAAGGATATTCAGTGATTCTAGGACGAGATTTTCTAGTCAAATATTGTGCAACGATTGACCTTTGGCAATGTTCGCTTGAGCCCAGTGAAACTTTGTTTCACTTTGGTAATACAACTGCAAACCAAGCGACGTCGCAAGCCTCACGTATCGTGAAGGTAATGCCAGTCGATTTCTTTAAAGATTGATCATCAGGATAAAATACCGGTAGGTATCGGAAAAACAGTGTGGGATTCAGTGGGTACTGAGTTGTCTTGTGGGTTCTTGTATGTGGTTGGGTCTCTCTCGGGTAATGAAAAGTTGGATGTTTCACATTCTTTTGTTTGCAGAAGCGTGGCGCACTGAGGAATATTAATGGATAGTATAAGGGTTTCAGTTAGCGTAGATAATTTTGGGAGAGGAGGAGTTAATCTGATAGAAGGTATAATGACAATACTAGAAGAAGAATACATCGATTGGTTATGTTTGGATAGCAGCCATAAGCACGCATTACGCAAAAAGCGGTGTCACTTAAAGGACAGTGATCGTACAAGCGTGGAAAAAGTATTATTGAAATTTATCGACTTGTTTTGTAGAGATGGGGTGTTGCCAGCGACTCTAGTAACTCAGAACTGTATGCATTTGGAATAGTACACCAATTTACAGCAAAAAGTTCGTACAGCGTGACATTTACAGACATTAATATAGGAGTTCATGGAACAGCAGCTACAAGATGAGATCAAGAATGAAGTAACAGTCCCTGAATTACTCATGTCGTAATCATCCCTAAGAAATCATTGGATGGAACCAAGGAATACAAGTTTTCTGAGATAGTAGATGCTTATCCATCCGCTAGATTTACGGAAATTTTCGATAAGTGTTGAGTGTCGTTTCTTTATTGCAGTGGAACTCCTGATTTATCATCAGTTGGAAGTAGCAGTTGAGCAAAGGCCAAAGACAGCGTTTACCGCATCATGCGGATATTATCAATTTACGCGGATGTCATACGGTTTGGAAAACGCTCCTGCTACTTTTCACCGGTTATTGGACGGAGATTTAAGAGGGTAAAGTTTAAGGTCCATACATGATGTATTTGTATGACTGAATAGTGTATTCAGCGGTTATACCAGGACATGTGTGACGATTGGAGGGTGCTTTTAGTAGGTTAAGTTGGCTCATTTGACAAGCAGGTGCAGTTGTTCGTCGCTTTGAGCAACCACTACAGTTAATTCATAAGGAATTTGGTGAATACAACTGAACCTTTGAACACATTATTTAGTAAGCTACATTCATGTTTCATAGATCATTTTCAACAACAAATAGTAATGATGTGTAATGAGTCATTTCAAATACACAGCGCAAATTAATTTGTAAAGATGGCTACTTGGTAATCATTTATAACTACAAAATTTACAGATATGAGTTAATAATTCCTGTCCACCAACTTCTACCAATTAACATAGAAATTACTTTACAGAACAGAAGTGTCAACAAGAAACTTTTTCTGATTGTTTTCGAAATTTACTTTACTGTCTGTCGGAATGCTCAGAATGCTCAACTCCTTAAGAAGATGACTGCAAGACGATCATGGGTGAGCACCACATATTATTCGTACAGCACGTTTTTGAGCGATGAAGAGTTTCTTTTCGAAAGATGAATTGCCCCAGAACATTATCCCATATGACGTTACTGAAGTATATGGTATACAGAAAGTTACTGATTTGCCTCTCCCTGAGATTTGCAGTGCTTCTTATTGCAAAAGTGTCTGAAACTAGTTGTTTTAGGAATTCCGAAATGCACTTTTTCCAGTTTAAATGCTCATCAGTACTGACACATAGGTATTTTGAAGTTTTACCCTATTCATTACTACCTTACTACATGTTACCTTGACCTCTGATTTAGTGCCCATAGATATGCAGAACTGAATATATTGTGCCTTTTTAAAATTAAGTGTGAGACCATTCGCAGGGAACTAATGATACTTTTAAAAACACCATTTACCATTTCATCTGTTTCTTGCGTATGCTTGGACTCATTATAATACTAGTGTTATGTGCAAAAAGAACTATTTCTTCTTGTTACGTATCAGACCAAAGATCGTTTACCTATGTAGGGAACAATAGTAGACCAAAGACTGAGCCTTGTTGAATCACGTCTTGGGGCACTTCTGGTAGAATCATTAAGTACAGCTTTGTGCATTCATTTGGTTACATATGACATTGTCGACTGATTTTCTGTGTAACCAGTTTCATGAACCTGCGATTTCTCTAGGGCAGTATTGTGATTCACACAGTCAAACGCCTTTGATAGGTCGCAGAAAATACCAACTGGTGCTTTTTATCAATTAATGTTCATAATATTTGGTAAAATAATATGTAAATGGCGCTCTCAGTACAGCAACTTCCCTGAACGCCAAACTGTGATTTTCTGAGGATATTATTGTTGCTAAGGTGAGATACTATTCCGTAACAAATTACCTGATGTCAGCAGCGAAACTGGTCGGTACCTATTGACACCTCTCTTATCACATTGCTTAAAGAGGAGCTTAGCAACGCGATATTTCAGTCTCACTGGAAAAGAGCTTTGAGTTAGCCCCCCCGCATATTTCAGAGAAGACCAGACTTATTACATCGAAACAAATCTTTAGTACTGTATCGGGAACACCATCAGAACCAGATGAGATTTGTGTTTTAAAGAATGTATAATTTTCTTAACTAGATAACTCACAAACAGAGTAAAGTTTAGGTGGATCCTAGAGTATCAGGTACATTGGAGAAATTGGAGGAGACAATGATTTCCGATCGCGTATTAGTTATTCCAGATTTTGACAAAGAGTTCAACCTCTCTTTGATGCATCAAATAAGCGAATCGGCTGTATTTTGGGTCAGATGCTTGATGGACAGGGGCATCCAGTAGTTTATGCATTGTGGCGGTTTAATAAGGCGTAAAGTAACGAAAAGGAAATGTTAACGGTCATATGTGATATTACACATTACTGATGTTTTTTGAATGGTAGATTTTAAGTTGTGACTGATCATGCTTCACTGAACTGATTGTTTAGTCTAAAAGATACCTCTACTCGTTTGCCACGTTGGGCTCTCAAGCTTAGTGAGATTAATTACGAGTTTATCGGGAATAAGACATACAAATGCGGATACACTAAGTCGTAAAATAGCCATGTTTAGTGTACTGGACGAGAGTTAACTAGAACGGCAGGGAGCACAGACAGACGATAATGACTGTCAGACCTTTAAGTCACAGCCGCACGTTAACATACTTGAAGATTTGTTGTACAGAGTCCAGAAATGGGGACCACGTATCGTGGTCCCGACAGTTCTTCAAAAGGAAGTGCTAAAACAGGCTAATGACTAGCTGTTGTCTGTTGCCGATGGCCGACGAGCAACAGATAGGCTTATTGCGGAATGGTTTTGGTGGAGGAACAGGCAGCGTGACTAGGAGGAATATGTCAAAGAATGTGTACCATGCACTGAGAGAGAGGATACTTTGCACTAGAGAATCCCTTCGCTGAGGTTAACAGAGGCGTTGAAGCCATTTTAAATGCTTGAGATCGATATTTGCTATCCACAGAATACCTGTACGTATGTGCTTACGGTATACGACCTGTTTCGCGGTATCTAGTAATGATATCAATTCCGTATCAACAGGCCAGAACTTTGGCGCTAGTATTAGTTAACAATTGGATATTGGAGATTGAAGACTCCGATAACTTAATTGCAGACCAGTGTAAGCGCTTAGTTTTGGAACCTACGGAGAAAAGGGCCCTTGAGGCTCGCGTTCCGAAGTTACGAAAGAGCCCGTTCCACCCACAGACCGAAAGTAGAATGGAATTCCAGCGTAAGACCATTTGCAAAATACAAAGCTTTAATCTATTTTCTATATATAGTTTGCACGTGCAGCTCGAAGGTCCACACGGGGACAGTCATGTTGTAAGGTGTCAGGCAAATCCAACACCTTCCATGAAAACCCTGACATGATAAGCAAATCCAGTAGTAGCTCCGAATAAATCGTGACATTAAATTAACCAAAGTAATACGAGTAACGAGTGAGCAAATGGAATACCACAGACTAACACAAGAATGCCTAAATGCATGTCATACCTTCCCACCGTGAGACAGACGCAGTTCCGAGGGGAGAAACGAGAACAGAAGCCGAGAGCAGAACCATGTTAAGCTAGAAGGCCCTACGATAAGGGACGGACTGGGCACCCACGTCGCCAGCTAACCACTAGGATCACCCCAGCTGCAAGTTTTAGCGTGAGACTTTTTCGCGTCTCTGTTATGTCAGGACCACCCCCCAGCCCATGTTAAAAGCTAGAGCCCTCCAGAAGAACAGTATAGATCTTACGATAACACAAAAAGGGCCACTCCCCAGCCGCAAGTTTTAGCGTGAGCCGTTTTCGCGTCTCTGTTACGTTGCAAACTTTAAAAACATTGCCCCACTACGAAAAGTATAACGTTTCTCATTGGATAGACAGAATTTTTGTAGGCGTAGCTTAAGGTTAACATTGAGACCCTGATTGGTCAGATGAAAACACAGCCAGATAGTTTTTTTAAACCAACTTCGGTAAATTGTAGTAAGGAGAAGTTAGAAGAGAGTTGCTTCCGAGACGGAGAGGTGAGCGGAGCTGTGCTGCCCGCCGCCCCCCTGACGAACGCCGACAAGGTAATGAACGCACGCGATGCCGCATAACAGTGCATAAAGCTTCACTCAGAACTGCAGAAGTCACATCTGTTACACCCCCTTTTTGCGTAATACTAGTATCGATCGTCAATTAAAGCTCATGGTGTTCACATTAGCCACTTGAAGTAAAAATCTGAAACGCGATGATTTTTCTGTTATATAGTTATTGAGAAGCCACATCAGTCACTGTAATTTACAAGTTAGATAAGTAATTAAAGATAATTGAGGGTCACTGTAGACCATTTTGATAGTTTTCTCATTTGTGAAACTTAGTTTAAACGTAGATTATATATGTGATATGGCATAGGTCATCCTTCGATCCATTGTAGAACTTGGAAACCCACTCAGGGAATATTCGTTCACGTTTTTGTTGAACGCAGTTGGTTTTTACCATCCTGTAGTAAAACATTTCCTTTTATCAATATTGCAATTTATAAACAATGTTTTGTGAGTAGAATAAAATTTCCAATGGTAAACTTAACTGCTTTTTCGACGTTATTTTACCAGCTAACTAAAAATAGGAAAGCCTTGAACCCCTTCCACTAAATTTAGTTAGTATTAAGATTCTTTTACAGGGAGTGCAGTGGAGCTGACGCTGAAATTATTAAGTATTTGGTTATATCATCGCTAGTCTCACTGAACTCTTCTGAATTCTACATGTCATGTGTGGTCTGGCGTCTCCTTACCAGCAACAGGTCCCAGGTTCAAACTAGTCAGTTCCCTAAAAACCACGCTCAGAGCGTCTTTGCGCGAAAGTGGTAGGGAGACACGATATAGAACAAACATAAACCACGCCGAATGTTAGACTGTCACTACTTGAGGTAGTATACGGGCCGAAAATGCCGTTCCACTTTGACGTTTCAAGTCCTAAATTAGGCGCCAACTGCGAACCAGTGAAGTAGTTGTGAGAAGAAATCGGGAGGTGTGGAAAAAGTACAAAAGACGAACACGAAGGCTGCGGTATGCCAGGAACCGCCGAATAGGCTAATGGGTAGACTACCACAGTACCGTGTACGACGGTGGGTGTTGGTCACTAATCCCAGTACACCAAAAGGAAAGACGAAGAAGATCTTGATCAAATATCATGGACCATATCTGGTCGTGGAGATGAACTCGCCGGTTAGCGGAAAGGTACAGTTTCCTACCAAAATGCCTGTCGTGCACATCAGTCTGGTGAAACCATTTAAGAGTATTTTGGATGCTGTGTCACAGTTACTTGTGTACACGGTACGGTAGGGTGCAGTAGCAAAATCAAGGAACCTCATCGGTTAGACATTTCGAGACACAAGCATTCCTTACACTTTGAGGTCACGTAATTACTTACGCTGTTAGATTACTTCCTATGTTAGGTTAGTGTTAGATTTACACTTGATATTTTCGTTATGAGAATATTTTGCATTGCGTTGTGTTCGGGTGGATTTTGTGTTTTCGTATCATTGAAACATATATTTTTCTTTTATTACTATAGTATTATTGTCAGATTCTTGTTACTATTGTTTCTCCTTTCTGATTGTCGTTAGTTACCCTCTTTGGAAGGAGGGCGATGATGGACGGTTCCTTTCCTCGGGTGACGATTTTTTGATGTCGTCCTGGATGATGGAATTGTCCTGGGTTTATCATACATTATCGGGAGTGGAGCAGAACGCTTATTTGTAGGTCAACAACTGGTATGATTTGTGTTGTTCTCTTGGCAATCGGATGTCTTCCTTACGAGGCATCAGCGGATATTGAAATGAGAAATGAAATTCGGAGATTGGAAGATTTCCTTTCATAATTGTTTAAATAGGTACAGAGAAGTGACGGTTATTTCGGGAGTTACAAGGGAGCTGTCATATTCTCAGGTTATCTACGGTAAATTATAGGCACAGTTATCACAGCTGGTAGATACTTTACCACTGGCAATATTTAAGAGGAAAAGAGATTGGTTAATTGGAGGAGATTATTAATAAAAATGTTGTTCGGCACACCAGTTGAGGGGGATATTCCGAAATTAAATTATTCACTTAGTCATATTCAGAGAGCGGCGATTGCTATGACGAGTGCCGTCGAATGGCACTCAATTCGGGACGGATTTCCCTCTTCCGTTCACACTCACTTGTGTGACTGTCATGACCCTGACGCGGAATAACTGTACTGGCCGGAAGAGCCATTAAGGGCATTACCCTTCGAGAATGTAGCTCACCTTAATGCCACCCTCAACCCTGAACTTACGCGTTCGTTAGACAAGTTTATGGAATCACAGCAGGGGAAAATTTTAATGGAGCAGATGTACAAAATCGCTAGCACAAGGTTATATACATAGTTGTTTCATCTACCAGTTGTGCCTGCTTCTACTAGGTATTTGCACATTTTATTTCTGTAATAAAAGCAGAAGGCGATAGAGTTTACAGAACAACTGGCACACCAGTTTCCAGCCGACTGGTTAACCGGCATAGGCTATGGAGCAACCAACGGAAGTAGAATCTCTATACTAGGTAGCATAAACATTAGATTTAGGACTGTATTGTAGTTAGGTCCTGGAAACCGCACTTTGAGAGTAAGTGTATAAAGGAGAAACTCATGTGGGACATCTCAGGGCTGCAGCTGGGTGTTGTCATCAGCACAGCACAGAATTCTTTTGGTTAATAATAATTTTAATTAAATATTGGTCTTAGAATGTTCGGGAGATCTTTCGATAGAAAGGAGGTGTACAGCAGCCGGAAATAAGTTCGGTGCCCCAGTTGTGAGTATTTTGAAAGTTTTATTTTAACAAGCGGCCAGTCTGTAGAGACCAGCCCGGGCGATATGCTAATCTAGTAAGCTTTTGGATTGCACTTTTGACATTACGTTAAAACTTTCTGGCCAAAATGGCTTGACAAACTAGACTCAGGGGAGGCACATAGAACCGTGAAATCCGCAACACGTTGTGACCAACAGTGAAATGATATATTATATATACGTCTAAATCTACATGGATACTCTGTAAATCAAATTTAAGTGCCTCGCGGAGGGTTCATCGAACCAACTTTACATTTCCAATCTCGTATAGCGCGTGGAAAGGATGAACACATATACATCTTTCCGTACGAGCTCTGATTTTCCTTATTTTATCGTGGTGATCGTTCTCCCCTATGGAGGTCAGTGTCAAAAAAATATTTCCGCATTCGGAGGAGAAAGTTGGTGATTGGAATTTCGTGAGAAGATTCCGTTGCAACGGAAAACGCCTTTCTTTTAACGATTTCCAGCCCAAATACTATATCCTTTCTGTGTCACTCTCTCCCATATTTCCCGATAATGCAAAACGTGCTGCCTCTCTTTGAACATTTTCAATGTACTCCATCAGTCCTATCTGGTAAGGATCCCACAACGCGCAGCAGTATTCTAAAAGAGGACGGATAATCGTAGTGTAGGCAGTCTCCTTATTAGGTCTGTTACATTTTCCAAGTCTCCTGCCAACAAAACGCAGTCTGTGGTTAGCGTTCCCCACAAAATTTTCTATGTGTTTCTTCCAACTTAATTAGTTCGTAACTGTAATATCTAAGTATATATTTGACGTTACGGCTTTTAGATTAGACTGATTCATCGTGTAACTGAGGTTTAACGAGTTCATTTTAGACCTCACACTTTTCGTTATTCAGGGTTAAAAATGGTTCAAATGGCTCTGAGCACTATGGGACTTAATATCTGTGGTCATCAGTCCCCTAGAACTTAGAACTACTGAAACCTAACTAACCTAAGGACATCACACACATCCATGCCCGAGGCAGGATTCGAACCCGCGACCGGAGCGGTCGCGCGGTTCCAGACTGAAGCGCCTAGAACCGCATGGCCACACCGGCCGGCCTATTCAGGGTTAACTGCCACTTTTCGCAGCCCTTTTCTAAATCGTCCTGCAGTTTGTTTTGATCTTCTATCAGTAAAAGACAGCGACATATGCAAACAACCGAAGACGGCTACTCAGACTGTCTCCCAAATTGTTTATATAGATAAGGAATGGCAAATGGCCTATATCACTACCTTGGGGAACGCCAGAAATCACTTCTGTTATACTCGATGACTTTCCGTCAGTTACTACGAACTGTGACCTCTCTGACAGGAAATCATAAATCCAGTCACATAACTGAGACGATGTTCCATAAGCAAGCAATTTCAATACGAGCCGCTTGTGTGGTACAGTGTCAAAAGCCTTCCGGAAATCCAGAAATACGGAATCGATCAGAAATCCCTTGTCAATAGCTCTCATCACTTCATGTGAATAAAGAGCCAGTTGCGTTTCACAGGAACGATGTTTTCTAAATCCATGTTGACTGTGTCAATAGAAAGTTTTCTTCGACGTAATTCATAATGTTCGAACACAATATATGTTCTAAAATCCTGCTTCATATCGACGTTAACGATATGGGCCTGTAATTTAGTGGATTACTCCTACTACCTTTCTTGAATATTGGTGTGACCTGTGCAATTTTCAAGTTTTTGGGTACGGATCTTTCGTCGATCGAACGGTTTTATATGATTATTAAGTAAGGAGCTAATGTATCAGCATACTCTGAAAGGAACCTAATTGCTATACAGTCTGGACCAGAAGACTTGCTTTTATTTAGTGATTAAAGTTGCTTCACTACTCCAAGGACATTTGCTTCTACGTTACTCATGTTGGCAGCTGTTCTTGATTCGAATTCTGGAACATTTACTTCGTCTACTTTTGTAAAGGCGTTTCGGTAGACTGTGTTTAGTAACTCTGCTTTGGCAGCACTGTCTTTGACAGTATCTCCATTGCTATCACGCTGAGAGGGCAATGACTGTTTCTTGCCGCTAACATACTTCACATACGACCAGAATCTCTTTGGATTTTCTGTCAGTTTTCGAGACAACGTTTCGTTGTGGAAACTGTTATAGGCATATCGCATTGAAATCAGCGCTAAATTTCGAGTTTCTGTAGAAGATCGCCAATCTTTTGGCATTTCTGTTTCGTTGTTTCTGCAACAGTGTTCTAATCAGTTTTGTGTACCAACGAGGAACGGCTCCGTCGTTTGTTAATTCATTTGGTACAAATCTCTCAATTGCTGATGGTACTATTTCTTTGAATCTAAGCCACATCTGGTTTACACTTTTATTATTAATTTGGAATGAGTGAAGATTATCTCTCAGGAAGGGGTCAAGTGAATTTTTATCTGCTTTTGAATACGTGCATTTTTCACTTATTGTTCTGGGATTTGTGGATTACAGTATTCAATCTCGCTACGACAACCCTGTGTTCACTAGTCCCTGAATCGGTTCTGATACTCGTTATTAACTCAAGATTATTTGTTGCTAAGGGATAAAGTGTGTTTTCACAACCGTTTACTATTCCCGTGGGCTCATGAACTCACTTCTCGAAATAATTTTCAGTGAATTCGTTTAGCAAAATTTCGGATGATATTTTATGCGTACCTCCGGAATTAAATATGTATTTCCGCCAACATATCGAGGGTAAATTAAAGTCACCACCAACTATTACCATATGAGTCACGTACGTATTTGAAATGAAACTCAAATTTTCTTTGAACCTTTCAGCAACTGTATCATCTGAATTGGGAGGTCGGTAAAAGGATCCGATTATTATTTTATTAAGGTTGCCAAAATCGACCTCTGCCCATACTAACTCACAGGAGGTATCTACTTTAATTTTGCGACAAGGTAAACTACTTCTGACAGTAACAAACATGCCCCCGCCAACCGTGTTTAGCTTATCTTCTCGAAACACCGTTAGGTTCTTCGCAAAGTTTTCGGCTGAGCTTATGTCCGGCTTCAGACAGCTTTCAGTGCCTATAACGATTTGAGCATCAGTGCTTTCAATCAGCGCCTGGAGCTCTGGTAGTGTCCCAACAGAACTACGACCATTTACAACTGTTATACCAATAGTTCCATTAAGTACGTTCTTCCTGCGTTCAGCCTGCTCCTTGTATGACTGAAGCCCTTCTTGTGTTTTCATGAGACCCTCTGACCTAAGAAACAGCCGAGTCCACGCCACACAGCTCCGGCTACCCATGTAGCCGCCTCCTGCGTATAGTGGACACGTGACGTATTCAGCGGAACCCGAAACGTAACCACCCTTTGGCGCAAGTCAAGGAATCTGCAGCCTACTCGGTCGCAGAACCGTGTGAGCCTCTGTTTCAGGCCATCCTTTCGGCTCTGTACCAGAGGTCCGCAATCGGTCCTGTCGACTATGCTACAAATAGACAGCTCTGCTTTCATCTTGCAAGCAAGACTGGCAGCCTCTACCACTTCTGTTAACCGATCGAAACCAGAGAGAATCTCTTCTGATCCAAAGTGACACACATCATTGGTACCGATGTGAGCAACCACCTGCAGATAGCTGCACCCTGTGTTCTTCATGGCGTCCGGGAGGACCCTTTCCACATTTGGAATGATAGCGCCCGATAAGCACACGGAGTGCACATTGGTTTGCTTACCCTTCTTGTCAGTCAAGTCCATACGAAATACAACACTTATATGCCCCTAGTCAAAGTTTCCACTTACCTCGCATCTTGACAACACTGTTTCTGATTACTCGAAAGCACAACATGAAACAGCAAGCAGGTAGCAGTTACGCTAGATTCCTAAATAAAATTTCCAAACTATATTCAAACTCTTACATACCACATGGTGCAATGTGAACAATTATTTTAAAAGGGTACAAAGTCTAAGAAACTCTAACAGCTTAATCAGTAGTAATCTTAATGCGTGAATCAGGCAAGTTTGGTGGTCATTCCGTCAGCTCTGTGCAAGTTAACAAGCTTATATATATATATATATATATATATATATATATATATATATATATATATATATATATAGAGAGAGAGAGAGAGAGAGAGAGAGAGAGAGAGAGAGAGAGAGAGAGAGAGAGAGAAAGAGAGAGAGAGAGAGAGAGAGAGAGGAGAGGTAGAATATATATATATATATATATATATATATATATATATATATATAATTATTATTATTTGTGTTTTGCCCTTAAAGAGCGCATTTGGACTAAACTACATGGCCAGTTCCTTTTGCTGCCTTCCTCGCTGCCCAAACTTCCCTCATTCGCTCGCTGTGTTTCTGTTTCCGGTCCTCTGTCCATGCTTCTTGTCGGCTTTGTGTCTTCGGCTTCATCTTGATTGCCTTTTTGTTTGCCCATATTTCTTTCATCTTCTGGCTGTGATCTTGCTTGCGTTCTTCGGTCCATTTTATGCCTGTTCGTTTGTCACATTGTATCTCATGTATTTTACTTTTCTTAATGATGTTTCTGAATTTTATTCTGTCGTTTATTGTGTCTGCTGTTATGCTGAGTTGAATCAGGTCGTTTTCTACCTCTGCCACCCATTTGTTGTTTCTAGTGGTTACCCAGTCAAAGATCTGTTTGGTCAGCCTGTGTGATGGCATTCTGTATAGGTGACCATAGAATTGTAGTCTGCGTTTTCTAATCTTTTCTGTGATTGTCTCCGTATGTTTGTACAGTTCCTCTGTAGGTTTCTTGATCCATATTCCATTGTTGTTAGTTGCTCCAAATATTTTCCTAAGTATTTTCCGTTCTACTTTTTCTAATTGTCTGATACGTGTATGCCCTAGGATTAGTGTGGTCTCTGCTGCATATAGTGCCTCGGGGAGGACCACCGTGTCGTAATGGCGTAATTTGGCTTTTTGTGAGATACACTTCTTGTTGTAATGATTCCACACTACTTTGTATGCCTTGTCCAGTTTAGTCTTTCTTTCTTCGTTTAAGTCTCTGTTATGTCCACTCATTTGTAGTGTTTCACCGAGGTATTTGAAGTTCGCCGTTTTGTAAATCGTGCCATACTTTGTGTTCAGAGATGAGAGTTTCTTTGTGCTCATAAACTGTATCTTTTCGTAAGAGATCTGTAGTCCAGTTTTGGAAGCGATTTCGTGCAGTTTTCCAATAGCGTCTTTCGTTTCCTTTATACCTTTCGTGACAATCGCCAAATCGTCTGCAAAAGCCAGGCATTTAATCTGTAGGTTTCCTAAGGTTATTCCCTGTTGTGATGTTTCCCATTCTTTTATGACCTTATCTAACACCATATTGAAAAGGAGAGGTGAGAGGCCATCGCCTTGTCGGACACCCGTGCGAATTTCAAAGGGCTCTGATAGTTCCCCAAAGAACTTTACTTTGGAGGTTGTGTTGGTTAAAGTTTGTTCTATGATAGCCCGTGTTCTGTTGTCTACTTTGTATTCTGCTAGAATTTTGAAGAGAGTTTTCCTGTCGATAGAGTCGTACGCCTTTTAGAAGTCCAAAGGTAATGATCAGGTTCTGTTTGTGTTGTAAATTCATTTTCAGGTTCCAAATTTGTTCTGCACAAGACCGCCCTTTACGGAAGCCTGCTTGGTATTCCCCAATCAAGTGGTCGGTCTGGCATTCTAGTCTGTTCAGTAAAGCTTTAGAGAGGATCTTGTATGTGACCGGTAGTAGGGATATTCCTCTGTAGTTGTTCGGGTCAGTCTTGTCACCTTTTTTGTGTAGTGGGTGTATCAGGGCAGTTTTCCAGTCGTCAGGAATTTTCATGGTTTTTCAGATGTCTTCCAAGATCCTGTGGATGTCTTTGTTGAGTTCTGGGTCTTGTAACTTCCAGATTTCCGCGATGATGCCATCTTCTCCTGGTGCTCTACGATTCTTGAGTGACTTGATTATTTCTTTAACTTCTTCTAGAGTTGGAGGTTCACTATCTGGATTGTATGTGCTCGTTTCTGTCATCATTTCTTCCATAGGGGGGTCCGTGTTAAGCAGTTTTTTAAAAGTACTTTGCCAGAATGTCACAATTGTTTTTGGTATTTGTTTCTAGGGTTCCATCCGGTCTTCCGAAGCACAAGTTGGGTGGTTGATATCCAGTCATATTTTCTCTGAACGTTCTGTAGAAGTTTCTTGTATTGTTCTTCATGAAGTCCGATTCGATCTCTGTCAGTCGCCGTTTGTCATACTGTCGTTTTGCACTGCGAATGATTTTGCTTGATTGCTTCTGGGTTTTCAAGAAGTTCATCCAATTCTCCTGGGATTTATGGCTACTAAATTTTTTCTATGCACTTATTCGTTGGTCAATAGCTTGGTCACATGTGTGGTTCCACCAACGGTGTTTCCGTGTGCGTGGTGCTTCTGCTAGTTTCATGGCCTCTCGGATTCTTCGTGAAAGTTGTATCCAGTCTGTCGTTTTCTCCATTTTAATTTTGTGTAATATTTGTTTTAAAGTAACGTATTCTGGATCTGGTCTAACAATTTTGTTCTTATGGAGCTTTTTCTTGGGCAAAAGAGGAATCCTGATTTGTAGTAGGTGGTGGTCTGAGTCGAAGTAGCCTTTACGGGTGTCTATGTTCAAAATTTCTTTTTGTGAGTCTTTCTGGACTATTACGTGGTCGATTTGTAGTTCTTGCTTTCCGCTGGGGAATTTCCATGTGGTAAGTATTCGTGTTGGTTTCTTGAATTTTGTGACATAATGGCGAGGTCGTGGCTTTTGCAAAAGTCTATCAGATGTTTTCCGTTTTTGTTGGTGTCCTTGTGTGGAGTATGTTTTCCTGTGATATGTCTGTATATCTTCTCTTTTCCGAGTTTAGCGTTGAAGTCTCCCAGTATTATTTTGACTCTATGTGCAGGAATTTTTCTGATAGTTTCTTCCATTGTCGTCCAGAAGTCATCATTTTCGTCCGGGTTTTTCCTGTAGTAGTCATTAGTCGGTGCATGTGGATAGATTATTGTGTAGGATTTATTGGCTGATTTCACTGTGATGGTGCTGATTCTTTCGTTTGGTGATGAAAAGTCGATTATGCTGTCCGTGATGGACCTGTGTACTGCAAATCCTGTGCCAAAAAGCCTTAGGTTTTTCAGTTGTCTCGATGGTTTTCCTTTGTATATTCTGAAATTCTCCGTGTTGAAATGGTCTTCGTCTGTGAATCGTGTTTCTTGCAGCGCACATATTTTGATTTGAAATTTTTCAAGAGTGTGTGTCAGTTGTTTCATCATTCCCGTCTTCATCAGTGTGTTCACGTTGAGTGTGCCGATTTAGTGCTTGCGTTTGGTCTTGAGGGAGTTTGAGAAGCTCCGAATCTTCTCATGACGTCCGTGAGCCCCCGGAATCCGATGCTCACGACGATCCCAGGCTATTGACCAGGGCCTAGGGTAATGAGAGTTTACTTGGTGTACCATCATGATGTTTAGTAGTTGGATGTATGGCATGCTGCCGACTACAACCTGACTTTCCAGATCAGGAGGTTGGTTGAGGCCGCCACTGACAAGTGGAGCAGACGCCTTTTGTAGCCGCCCACTGTGGGAAGATACGCGACTAGTAGTTTTGGTCCGCCCCGAGTATTTCATTTCCTCCGTACCACCTATATCTAGGAGGCATTCCCCTATCCGCCACCTGGGGAGGCGCTCGGTTGCCGGTCTACTAACCGCCCCGATATATATATATATATATATATATATATATATATATATATATATATATATATATATATATATACTCCTGGAAATTGAAATAAGAACACCGTGAATTCATTGTCCCAGGAAGGGGAAACTTTATTGACACATTCCTGGGGTCAGATACATCATATGATCACACTGACAGAACCACAGGCACATAGACACAGGCAACAGAGCATGCACAATGTCGGCACTAGTACAGTGTATATCCACCTTTCGCAGCAATGCAGGCTGCTATTCTCCCATGGAGACGATCGTAGAGATGCTGGATGTAGTACTGTGGAACGGCTTGCCATGCCATTTCCACCTGGCGCCTCAGTTGGACCAGCGTTCGTGCTGGACGTGCAGACCGCGTGAGACGACGCTTCATCCAGTCCCAAACATGCTCAATGGGGGACAGATCCGGAGATCTTGCTGGCCAGGGTAGTTGACTTACACCTTCTAGAGCACGTTGGGTGGCACGGGATACATGCGGACGTGCATTGTCCTGTTGGAACAGCAAGTTCCCTTGCCGGTCTAGGAATGGTAGATCGATGGGTTCGATGACGGTTTGGATGTAACGTGCACTATTCAGTGTCCCCTCGACGATCACCAGTGGTGTACGGCCAGTGTAGGAGATCGCTCCCTACACCATGATGCCGGGTGTTGGCCCTGTGTGCCTCGGTCGTATGCAGTCCTGATTGTGGCGCTCACCTGCACGGCGCCAAACACGCATACGACCATCATTGGCACCAAGGCAGAAGCGACTCTCATCGCTGAAGACGACACGTCTCCATTCGTCCCTCCATTCACGCCTGTCGCGACACCACTGGAGGCGGGCTGCACGATGTTGGGGCTGAGCCGAAGACGGCCTAACGGTGTGCGGGACCGTAGCCCAGCTTCATGGAGACGGTTGCGAATGGTCCTCGCCGATACCCCAAGAGCAACAGTGTCCCTAATTTGCTGGGAAGTGGCGGTGTGGTCCCCTACGCACTGCGTAGGATCCTACGGTCTTGGCGTGCATCCGTGCGCCGCTGCGGTACGGTCCCAGGTCGACGGGCACGTGCACCTTCCGCCGACCACTGGCGACAACATCGATGTACTGTGGAGACCTCACGCCCAACGTGTTGAGCAATTCGGCGGTACGTCCACCCGGCCTCCCGCATGCCCACTATACGCCCTCGCTCGAAGTCCGTCAACTGCACATACGGTTCACGTCCACGCTGTCGCGGCATGCTACCAGTGTTAAAGACTGCGATGGAGGTCCGTATGCCACGGCAAACTGGCTGACACTGACGGTGGCGGTGCACAAATGCTGCGCAGCTAGCGCCATTCGACGGCCAACACCGCGGTTCCTGGTGTGTCCGCTGTGCCGTGCGTGTGATCATTGCTTGTACAGCCCTCTCGCAGTGTCCAAAGCAAGTATGGTGGGTCTGACACACCGGTGTCAATGTGTTCTTTTTTCGATTTCCAGGAGTGTATCTTTATGTAGTCCTCTAAATTTCGGACGCAGCTACGAAAATAAAATTTCTTCGGCCATTAGTTCGGGTGAGGATCGTCCGTCCGTCTTCAGAGCGTGCGTTAAGACTGACGACAATGTGCTATGTGTGGCCTTACATGCTCCACCGCGGCGGTGTTGCGTTTGCGAGTCACATACGCTGGTCAGCGGCATTAAGATACGCTTATATAAGCGCCGCCTTTGGTGAAGGCGTAAAGACATTGGTGTCGCTTATCGATGTGTGTTCGGCAGGGGTGATACCAAGAGGACCTCTCTGCAGTTTAATTACTGCAAAAGCAGGGTTCCATGCATTGTCCAAATTGAAACCACTATATCTGTTTACTAAGTTATTAGCTAATCTACACCGAGTAAAGCTGCAATCTTCGTGAGAGGCAGGAGGATGAGGTTAACACTGTGTTTCTCAAGAATGTGGCCGATCTTCGAGGAAAGAGCACCCAAATAAGGGAAAACAGTACTTGATTTGAAGGAATTCTTTCCCATAACACACCTGCATTCAAGGTTTTACATTGAATGCTCAACGAATTTCTACATCTACATCTACATCTACATTTATACTCCGCAAGCCACCCAACGGTGTGTGGTGGAGGGCCCTGTACGTGCCACTGTCATTATCTCCCTTTCCTGTTCCAGTCGCGTATGGTTCGCGGGAAGAACGACTGCTGATAGCCTCCGTGCGCGCTCTAATCTCTCTAATTTTACATTCGTGATCTCCTCGGGAGGTATAAGTAGGGGGAAGCAATGTATTCAATACCTCATCCAGAAACGCACCCTCTCGAAACGTGGCGAGCAAGCTACACCGCGATGCAGAGCGCCTCTCTCGCAGAGTCTACCACTTGAGTTTGCTAAACATCTCCGTAACGCTATCACGGTTACCAAATAACCCTGTGACGAAACGCGCCGCTCTTCTTTGGATCTTCTCTATCTCCTCCGTCAACTCGACCTGGTACGGATCCCACAATGATGAGCAATACTCAAGTATAGGTCGAACGAGTATTTTGTAAGCCACCTCCTTTGTTGATGGACTACAATTTCTAAGGACTCTCACAATGAATCTCAATCTGGTACCCGCCTTACCAACAATTAATTTTATATGATCATTCCACTTCAAATTGTTCCGCACGCATACTCCCAGATATTTTACAGAAGTAACTGCTACCAGTGTTTGTTCCGCTATCATATAATCATACAATAAAGGATCCTTCTTTCTATGTATTCGCAATACATTACATTTGTCTATGTTAAGGGTCAGTTGCCACTCCCTGCACCAAGTGCCTATCCGCTGCAGATCTTCCTTCATTTCGCTACAATTTTCTAATGCTGCAACTTCTCTGTATACTACAGCATCATCCGCGAAAAGCCGCATGGAACTTCCGACACTATCTACTAGGTCATTTGCATAAATTGTGAAAAGCAATGGTCCCATAACACTCCCCTGTGGCATGCCAGAGGTTACTTTAACGTCTGTAGACATCTCTCCATTGATAACAACATGCTGTGTTCTGTTTGCTAATAACTATTCAATCCAGCTACACAGCTGGTCTGATATTCCGTAGGCTCTTACTTTGTTTATCAGGCGACAATGCGGAACTGTATCGAACGCCTTCCGGAAGTCAAGAAAAATAGCATCTACCTGGGAGCCTGTATCTAATATTTTCTGGGTCTCATGAACAAATAAAGCGAGTTGGGTCTCACACGATCGCTGTTTCCTGAATCCATGTTGATTTCTACATAGTAGATTCTGGGTTTCGAAAAACGACATGATACTCGAGCAAAAAACATGTTCTAAAATTCTACAACAGATCGACGTCAGAGATATAGGTCTATAGTTTTGCGCATCTGCTCGACGACCCTTCTTGAAGACTGGGACTATCTTGCTCTTTTCCAATCATTTGGAACCTTCCGTTCCTCTAGAGACTTGCGATACACGGCTGTTAGAAGGGGGGCAAGTTCTTTCGCGTACTCTGTGTAGAATCGAATTGGTATCCCGTCAGGTCCAGTGGAACTTTCCTCTGTTGAGTGATTCCAGTTGCTTTTCTATTCCTTGGTTGTGAAGGAAATCCATTCGCTTTAAAAAAAGCACATAATGTATGTGAGCTCTTCTTGCAAATTATCTGTATCGAATATACAGTGCGTCCTGTGCACTAAGGTCTTAAGGTCACCTGTGGTCTGTGGAGGGCGATGGAATCTGCTGCCGTGTAGATATTGATTTGTATGTTTTGGTTTACGATATACGGCGTGACCTAACGTGTCATCAACTGTAGGGCGAACGACAACATTTAAATAGGGGAGGCACCCAGCTTTTTCTATTTACATAGTAAATTTAATACTAGCATGGATAGAATTCAAATGCTCAGGAAATCGATGTAATTAATCCAACTCGTGCGGCCACACTACAAATGTGTCGCCCACGTACCTCCAAATACCGGTTGTTTAAAACTTGCTAAGTCCAGTGCCTTAGCCTCGAAGTCTTCCATGAAAAATTAGCAACCAGAGACTAGAGAGAGTTTCCCATAGCAACTCCATCAATCTGCTAATAAAATTCACCATTAAAAGGAAAATAAGATGACGAAAGCACATGATCAAGCAAGGCCGTGATGTTCTATTCAAAGTGGTGGCCGATAAGAGGTAAAGAGTCCTTTAAAGGTACTTTAATATATAATGATACAACGTCAAAACAAAGCAGCAAGCCCGCCGGTGTGGCTGTGCGGTTCTAGGCGCTTCAGTCTGGAACCGCTCAACTGCTAAGGTCGCAGGTTCGAATCCTGACTCGGGCATGGATGTGTGTGGTGTCCCTAGGTTAGTTAGGTTTACGTAGTTCTACGTTCTAGGGGACTGTTGACCTCAGATGTTAAGTCCCATAGTGCTCAGAGCCATTTGAACCATTTTGAACCAAATCAGAAAATCCGTACTATTTAGCGTGACATTGCTAAGTCTCTGAATTTAACTCATAGCATTAAATCCATGGAATTAAATCCATATAATTATGGTTGTGGTGTCTACATTTTCCTACCATTGGTTTTAATAAGGATGCTAAATACTTGGCAGAAAAATGCGTCGGTTGTTTGGTTGGTTGGTTGTTTGGGGTTTAAGGGACCGAACAGCAATGTCATCAGTCCCTTGTTTCAAATGTGGTCCATTCCGCTAGTGTAACATCTCAGGAAAGTCAGATCAATAAAAGGGAAAAGGCTAAAAATGTAAAAGGGCAGTCATGTTATCAATGGTAAAAACAAAATGAGGGAAGTCGGCAAGAAAACGGACCCAACGCTATGCTGAAGTACGTAAAAGGAGACTAACCAATCCTTAAAAAAAGGGTAAAAACAGAGAAAAAGGGGAAGAAAAGAGGATCTCGGTCAGGGAGGTGAGTCGGGAATCTCCAAACACGGCTTACAGTGGGAGATACCCCAACACTCACCGCCCTGCCCCAACACCAGAGAGAGTTTGAAAACCTTAAAACTGAGAACAAAAACCACTTTCCAAGAGGAAACCGAGAACCAGAGAGACCATCCGGGAATCTTCAACCAACATCAAAGGTAAAGTGTGGGGGAGTCTGTACTTAGCACGCAGAGCCAAAAGAAAGGGGCATTCAACCAAAATGTGGGCTACTGACTGGAAGGCTCCACAAGGGTTTTCGCGGATGATGCTGTAGTATACAGAGAAGTTGCAGCATTAGAAAATTGTAGCGAAATGCAGGAAGATCTGCAGCGGATAGGCACTTGGTGCAGGGAGTGGCAACTGACCCTTAACATAGACAAATATAATGTATTGCGAATACATAGGAAGAAGGATCCTTTATTGTATGATTATATGATAGCGGAACAAACACTGGTAGTAGTTGTTTCTGTAAAATATCTGGGAGTATACGTGCGGAACGATTTGAAGTGGAATGATCATATAAAATTAATTGTTGGTAAGGCGGGTACCAGGTTGAGATTCACTGGGAGAGTCCTTAGAAATTGTAGTCCATCAACAAAGGAGGTGGCTTACAAAATACTCGTTCGACCTATACTTGAGTATTGCTCATCATTGTGGGATCCGTACCAGATCGGGTTGACGGAGGAGATAGAGAAGATCCAAAGAAGAGCGGCGCGTTTCGTCACATGGTTATTTGGTAACCGTGATAGCGTTACGGAGATGTTTAGCAAACTAAAGTGGCAGACTCTGCTAGAGAGGCGCTCTGCATCGCGGTGTAGCTTGCTCGCCACGTTCGAGAGGGTGCGTTTCTGGATGAGGTATTGAATATACTGCTTCCCCCTACTTATACCTCCCGAGGAGATCACGAATATAAAATTAGAGAGATTCGAGCGCGTACGGAGGCTTTCAGACAGTCGTTCTTCCCGCGAACCATACGCGACTGGAACAGAAAAGGGAGGTAATGACAGTGGCACGTAAAGTGCCCACCGATACACACCGTTGGGTGGCTAGCGGAGTATAAATGAAGATGAAGAAGAAGAAGAAGAACCACAAAGTGGGGGTGGCTCATCACGCAAAAGAAAACCATGGGTCAGCCTGGTATGGCCAATGCAGAGACGACACAATGTGGTCGAGTCCTTTTGGGAGAGGCGAAAGGAAGAACGTCACGGACCTGGTGTCACCTTAATCGCACAAAGTTTATTAGACAGGGGAGTAGCCTCCCAAGAGTTGGCCCATGACTGTGCGAAGTGGGATTTGATGTGAAGCTGTAAATTTGCTGCATGGGGGGTTACCGAAAACGGGGGGTAAGTGGCTGCTCCCCCAGCCAAACGATCATCGAGCTCATTACCCGGGATATCCATATGGCCAGGGACCCAAAGGAAGTCAATGGAACAAGCAGCATGGTGAATATTAGCGAGATGGTCATGGATGGCAGAGACCAATGGATGGCGCGAAAAACACGGGTCAATAGCCAGAAGGCCACTCATTGAGTCCGTACATAACAAAATGCGGTTGTGTTGGGACTGTTTAATAAAGGTAAGGGCCTGGGAAATTAACATCAATTCCGCAGTAAACACCCCACATGTAGGTGTCAGCAGATGATTTTCCGTTCCAACAGAGGACGTGAAGGCGTACCCCACATGATCAGCAGATTTGGAACCATCAGTGTAAAAAACAACAGCATCCCAAAACTCCCAAAAAATTTGGCGGAAAAAGAAATGGAACACCATTGGGGGGATGGAATCTTTTGGACCTCGGTGGAGGTCCATCCAAAGTCGAGGCCGAGGAACTAACCAAGGGGGGGGGGGGGGGTTGGAGGGGAGGGATCGAGGAAGACAGGACAAAGAAGGAAACTGAAAATTACGGCAAAGAGACGCAAGGTGGAGCCCTACCGGTAAACCCGCCCGAGGGCAGGAATCGGGTGGGCGACGTTCATGGTTTGGGAACAGGATAGAAGGATGAGTGGAAGAGGAACAGATATCGAGTACATAAGACACCAGAAGCTGCGGCCGCCGAACAGAGAGGGGGGATGGGATCCCAGCTTCAACCAGGAGACTATCAACAAGGCTAGTAGGGAAGGCACCGGTGGCCAAACCGATACCACGATGGTGGACTGGATCCAGCACGTGGAGTGAGGATGGAGCAGCTGAACCATAAACTTGACAACCATAGTCCAAGCGAGACAGAACTAGAGAACGATAAAGACGCAGAAGGAGGGAATGGTCCGCGCCCCAAAAGAAGTGTGCAAGGAAGTGAAGGACATTGAGTTTACAGAAACATCCTATCCTCAGAAGTCTGATATTGGGGAGCCAAGTGAGCTTGTAGTCGAGAAGAAGACCCAGGAAACGAAACTGTGGGACCACAGGCAATCGTTGTGCATCAAGATATAGCTGTGGATCAGGGTGGATCATAGTATGGCGACAGAAGTGGACCACCCACGATTTTAGAGGAGAGAACTGAAACCCGTGTGAGAGGGTCCATGCAGAGGCACGCCGTATAGCTCCCTTTAGCTACCGCTCTGCAGAGGCCATCGAAGAAGAACTAACCCAGATGCAGAAATCTTCCACATACAGGTCAGGGGCGACCAAAGGACCGACAGAGGACACAAGTCCATCGATAGCAATGAGGAAAAGAAGGACACTCAAGACAGAACCCTGTGGGATGTCCGTCTCCTGGGTCCGTGGAGAACTAAAAACAGTACCAACCCGAACCCTGAATGACCGATGGAACAGGAACTGGCAGATAAAAATAGGGAGTGGGCCCCGAAGACCCCACTGATGAAGGGTAAGTAAGAAGTGATGGCGCCAGGCCGTGTCATAGGCCTTGCAAAGGTCAAAAAGTACTGCAACCAAATGGCGGCGCTGGGAAAAAGCCTGCCGAACTGCGGATTCCAAGCGAAGTAAATGATCAATTGGAGACTGTCCCTCTCAGAAGCCACACTGGTAAGGGGACAATAGATACCGAGATTCGTGGACCCAATTGAGCCGACAGGCTACCATCTGTTCAAGTAACTTACAGACAATATTGGTCAGACTAATTGGCTGATAGCTGTCAACAAATAGGGGCTTCTTACCAGGCTTAAGGACAGGAACCACGATGTTATCCCTCCACTGAGAAGGGAAGTCACCCTGGAGCCAGATACAGTTAAACACCCGAAGAATATGTTGCCGCTGTGGAGCACCGAGATGTTGAAACGGTAGGTTATGGATGGAGTCAGGCCCAGGGACCGTATCATGAGAAGAAGAAAGTGCAGAAAGAGTTTCCCATTCATTAAAAGGTTCATTGTAAGATTTTGACTCACAAGGGGTAAAACATAAGGTGGAAGCTTCGGCCCACTGTTTCTGCTGAAGGAAAGCAGCCAGATAGGAGGCTGATGCTGATGCCATTGCAAAATGGGTCGCAAGATGTTGCGCAAGAACCAACAGGTCCATACAAAGGTCATCTGGGAGGTGAAGGCCTGGGAGGGTGGACTGCCGATGACAACCTTAGCGAAGTGTAGCCCATACCAATGACAGAGGGACAGTAGAATCGAGGGAAGAAACAAATCGTTACTACCATATCCGATTGCTCTGTTCGATTAAATAACGGGATTTAGCGCGAAGGCGTTTAAAGGTAGTAAGGCTGGCTACCTCTTAAACTGTTGCAAAGCTCGACAGCGATCGCGGATGGCAATGGCAATGGCCTTACTCCACCACGGGACTTGCCGGCGACGAAATGGTCCAGATGAGCGCGGGACAGCAAGGGTAGCAGCGCGAACAATCACGTCAAACAGGTCACGTAGGACGTCATCAATACACCCAACAAAGAGGGAGAAAACCCGATCTGTGCAGTGTATAGAGGCCAATCGGCGCTTTGGAAAGACCAACGAGGTAACCTGTCCATTGGGGAGTGGGAAGGGAGAGAGAGAATCAACAGGAAATGGTCACTATCACAAAGGTCGTCGTGTGGCGACCAGTGTAATGAAGGGAGGAGAGAGGGAGAGGAAAGAGAAAGATCAATGGCAGAAAAGGTACCATAACCGGCGCTGAAATGAGTAGGGGAGCCATCATTAAGAAGGCACAACTTGTGGTCTGCAATAAACTGGTCTATCAGAAGACCTCGTCTAGATGGAAATGCACTGCCCCACAAGGGATGATGAGCATTAAAATCCCCAAAGTAGAGGAAGGGAGGAGAAAGTTGCTGATGAAGGGCAGTTAAGGCAGCAGGTGTAAGAGTCCTGTCAGGAGGGAGATAAAGATTGCAAACCGTGACCTCAGAGTCCAGGCGGACGCTAACAGCAACCGCTTCCAGAGTAGTTTGAAGAGGAATCCACGTGCTAGCAATGTCTGTACGGACCAATGTACAAACGCCACCAGAAGCCCACAGGGGTCCGACCCGATTTCGACAGAAAACACAGAACCCACGGAGGGTTGGTGAGTGAGCTTCAGTGAAATGAGATTCCTGTAGAACCACGCAAGCTGCAGAGTAAGACGGAATAAGGGATTTCAATTCCGGAAGGTGACGATAGTATCCATTACAATTCCATTGGATAACCACAGAACGATGGTTTAAATTGAGGCTGTACACGATAAAGCCAGTCATACCGCCGGGTCCCCACCCGTCACTGACAAGGAGGGGGCGACATCTATGAAGACAGGTCAGAATCCTGTTGTGAAGCCGGGGATGGGACCTCTGGTGACACCAGAGGCTCTTTGTCCCGGGACTTATGTTTCTTCTTCTTTTCAGGCTGATATCGAGGAGGGCTGTGCGGCATAAAGGAGCCAGCTGCAGCAAGATCGGAAACAGAAAGAGACCAGGCGACCTGGGGGCCGACAGACCGCGGCTCTCGCGGTCGGCGCGTGGCAGCAAACCTTGGGCCTGGAAGGTGCCGGGAAGGGGCATCCCGGGAGAGGCGCCCTTGACCGGCAGATGCCGAAGGAGTGGGACACTTCTCCGGCTGGGGAGGGGGAGCAGCGCCCAGAGGAGAAGGAGTGGGAGCCACAGGGGCGGGGGGGAGGAAGGAGAGGGGTCCCGGATAGGGGTAAGGAAGGGGGAGGTAGTGGTGAAGATGTAACTAAAGCGTAACTAGATGTCATGGACAGAGGGTGAAGACGTGCATACTCCTTACGAGCCTCTGTGTAGGCTAAACAATCGAGGGACTTATACTCCTGAATCTTCTTTTCCTTCTTATATACTGGGCTATCTGGTGAATGTGGAGAATGATTGCCATGATAGTTAACACACACAGGAGGGGGAACACAAGGACTCCCCTCATGGAGTGGACGTCTATGGTCACCACAGAGAGGGGTCTGTGAAAAGAGGGAGCAATGTGTCCAGAACGCAAGCACTTAAAACACCTCATAGGAGGAGGGATGTACGGCTTCACATCACATCGATAAACCATAATCTTTACTTTCTCATCGAGGGTATCCCCTTCAAAGGCCAGGATAAAGGCACCAGTATCAATGCGATTGTCCTTAGGACCCTTCTGAACACGCCGAACAAAGTGAACACCCCGCCGTCCGAGAGTGTCCCGAAGTTCTTCATCAGTTTGAAGGATGAGTTCCCTGTAAAAATCACACCTTGAACCATATTTAGAGACTGGTGGGGGGTAATGGACACAGGAATTGTGCCAAGATGGGTACAAGCACGAAGGGCCGCAGATTGGGCAGCTGAAGCAGTTTTGATAAGCAACGAACCCGACTGCATCTTGCTCAGGGAGTCCACTTCGCCAAACTTGTCTTCAATGTGTTCCACAAAGAATAAAGGTTTGGTATTGTTGAAAGTATCCCCATCAGTCCTGGTGCAAACGTATCCACAAAAGAGTTCTGGACCCCCTGGGGGGAAAAATGCGTTGGTGAACCAATAGCGCTCGTTATAGGTCTCATATTGTCATGTCGTTGGTAGGATCTTTGTTAATCTTCCGGTATGCACCAATCCTCGTGGACTTCCTGGAGCAAAGGGACGGTGGCATTACATTTATCAGCAGGCTGCACGACTGTGTCAACATCCTCACGCAGCTTTTTTACCGCAAATCTCTCTTCCTTGGAAACATTACTTCCTTTGCGGACTGTGTTTCCTAATTGTTCGACAGCTTTCACGTCTGATTTCTTCAGCTGAATGCTCTGATAACGTCGACAACTTCTTTAATGGAACTGACGAAATAGGATATCAGCGAAGTCTATGGAGAAGGGGTATCTTTGGACTTGGAATATCATTAAAATTGAGGGACCCCACAATCAGAATAAATGACCAACCCATGTAAAGAAAAGTAATATACAGGTGGCTTGGTTTAAACATGGAGGAAAAGCTTGATATTCATGCAGATGTAGATTTCGTCTGGCAGAGAGACATTAAAATCCTGCACAAAATAAGAACAACAGGCCAAAGAAATATTCATATGAATCTAAGTGCAGTAAGAACATACCAAAAAACAATACTAACGCTATTGTGAGGTAAAGGTTGAGTGTCTGGGCTCGTACAGCCAGAAAATTAAGGACACCCACACTCTACGGGAAACACAGGGAAGCGTGCTTCTATGCCTCAGAGTTTTGTATAGAACAATACCGAATGAGGTACTCCTGGTGATATTAGACTTGCTAATCTCGACACAGCCACATGAAAGTAGGGTATACCGTATTGGTTCGAAAAGTGAGAATATGGAACAGTAAAGCAGATACTGAGCACAAGAGCCACGTTGAATAAGGAAATGAAGACATACACCAATAGAAAATGGCAATATTTCTGGGCCGAGGCAAAAACAGGAAGGAGAACTAAACATTTCCAACCTAACATATAAGAAAGATTGACACGTCATAATTCTTCCCGACCAAGGAAACTACACACTACCTGACGGGACATGGCCCATATCCTTCTTAAATGCAGAAAATACAACCACACATCACAGACTCTTGTGAATATGGAGCGGTGGGCACACTTGACCACATCGCCTGAGAATGTGCCACTAGACAATATGTTGCAGACTACGATAGGAATATCTTTGGTTATGGAACAGTCGATGACATAATATGGAAAGAGGAGCTGTGGCACAAGTGTAATTTGCTGACAGCGAGAATACACACATAAAAAAAAAAAAAAAATATTGCGTCAATTCGGTTCCGAGAGTTCCGGAATCTGTACAGACAATTGGAATAGAAATCAACATAAACATTATTTTCCCCCTTTTTATTCGTCATGGAAACCAAGTATTACATATTGTACCACCATTGAGTGAGACGTTCAGAGGTGGTGGTCCAGGCTTCTGAACACACCGGTACCTCTGATACCCAGTAGCACATCCTCTTGCATTGATGCATGCCTGTATTCGACGTGGCATAATATACACATCAACACACTGTTGATTCAGGTTGTCGCACTCCTCAACGGCGATTAGGCGTAGATCTCTCAGAGTGGTGATGGACCATGTCATCCATAAGCAGCCCTTTTCAGTCTATCCCAGGCATGTTCGGTAGGGTTCATGCCTGGAGAACATGGTGGCCACTCTAGTCAAGCGATTTCGTAATTCTGAAGGATGTCATTCACAAGATGCGCAAGAAGGATTCGCTACTTGTCGTCGATGAAGACCAGTTTCAACGCTTCAGTGCGTCATCTTCAGGCTGTTTCTGATGCGATACAGGTTGATATGATCCCCATGCATACCACATCAGTTGCCAGAATTACTGGATACGCAGATAATGTGTCAGCACCTCAACTCATTCATGTTGGCAGTTGATGGTTGGGGTGCTGACACATTATCTGCGTATCCAGTAATGCTGGCAACTGATGTCGTACGCCTGAAGATGACGCACTGAAGCGTCGAAACTGGTAGCGACAAAATAAAATAAAATTATAAGGACGACTGTGGATGTTTTTATTTACTTGTCGCGGTAGCAAACAGTCGTCGTCCTGTGGATTGTAAAGGCCTACCGAAACGGCAAAAAAACTGTAAAGATATACAGGGTGATCATGACCATCACCGACAAACTATCAGAGGTTCGCCATGGATTATTCTATTTCGGTATGAGGGCACGGTATCCGGCGACTAGTTAAGGAATAACTTATTCGGTTTGTTACCGCAGTCACTTGTGTTTCCGTGAAAATACCACAGGAGTGAAGAAGCCTGTAATATGTATTAACCAAATCGTACAACGCACAGCACGGACTAAAGCAACAACTCTTGTGTGCAGATGCAAAAATACAGTGACATGTTTGCCGTCGGAGGGGGAACAGCTCAGCATAATGTCAGTATGCCGCCCTTCCATTGCATTCAGTATATCCATACTCGAGGTTCATGTATTCATCAGTAAACTTGTCCATAGGACTGCTGTTTTTTACTGTTAACACACAAGTAACAATGCTACACCCTACACAGGATTGAGCAGTACTGAATGCAAACTAGAGGTCAGCGAGGTAAGGAGGGCATTGCTGTATAAAAATAGCAGCGACCTCGAGCGAAAAGAAAGAAGACACACAGTGCACATCGTTGACATTTACACTGTTGTACATTATTTTCACCTCAATACATATACAAAGTAAATTAGGGTAAGAGACGAAACGAAATGCTATAACTATATAACGAGCCGCCGGCGACCGGGCGACCCTTGTACCAAAATACTCAGGAGGAATTCGTGGAGAACCACTCAAAACTTATGAGTAGAGTACGGTTCACCCTACACAGAACTGTAACGACACGAGGTCATACGTAATGTAAATTCGAATAATAGAAGTAAAACAAGCAGAATGGAATGCGATCGAATTAAATCAGGTGATAGAGAAGTTATTGGATTATGAAATAGCACACTAAAAGGAGCAATGAGTTTGACATTAGGGAGAAAAATAACTTGCAAGGTAGTGAGGCTATAAAATGCAAATTGACAATAGCAACACCAAAATGAATCTTCAATTCATCCCGATTCGAAACTTTCTGGCAGGTCGAAACCATGTGCCGGACCGGCACTCAATTATGGGACATTTGCCTTATGCGGCCGAGTCCTCTAGCGACTGAACTATCCAAGCATCAAGCACGACTCACGACTGCCGTCATAGCCCAACTTTCATCAGCACCTGCTCTCCTAGTTTTCAAAGGTAAGGCTCCCAGGTTTGGGTCACAGTCTGGAACATACGAGGTGCGGCTAGAAAAAAACCGGACTGATGCTGGAAAAAACATTTATTTACAATTATTTACAATTTCATGTTATCTCCTTCAATGTACTGTCCTCCTCGGTCTCTACACCGCTCCATACAAATTTTCCACTGTTCATAGCAATGCTGCAGATCATTTTCGGTAAGTCCATACATTACTTCCATCGCTTTTTCTTTTACTGCTTCAACAGTCTCAAATCTAGTTCCTTTCAAACCTGACTTGACTTTAGGGAAAAGAAAAAAGTCACAGGGGGCCAAATCAGGTGAGTAGGGTGGATGATCTAAGATGGGAATGTTGTGCTTTGCCAAAAACGTCTTCACTGACAACGCACTGTGAGCTGGGGCATTGTCTTGGTGAAGGATCCATGACTTTTTTCTCCACAAATCGTTCCGTTTTCTCCGTACTCGCTCACGTAGGGTAGCCAGGACGCTAATGTAGTAATGCTGATTCACTGTTTGTCCCTCTGGTACCCAATCAATGTGCACAATCCCTTTGATGTAAAAAAAAAAAATCATCATTGCCTTTAATTTCGATTTTGACATTCGTGCTTTTTTTTGTCGTGGAGAACCAGGAGTTTTCCAATTCATTGATTGGCGTTTAGTTTCGGGATCGTAAGTAAAAAACCACGATTCATCGCAAGTAGTAACATTTTGTAAGAAGGTGGGATCACTTTCAATGTTTTCCAGGATGTCAGAACAAATCATTCTTCGGCGTTCCTTCTGTTCAATTGTGAGACACTTTGGAACCATTTTTGAACACACTTTGTTCATGTTGAAACTTTCATGAAGAATCTGCCTAACACTTTTCTTGTCAACTCCTGTTAACTCAGACACTGCTCTCATTGTTAAACGGCGATCTTGTCGAACAAGTTTACCGATTTTTTCAATGTTTGCATCAGTTTTTGCTGACAAGGGTCTGCCAGTGCGAGTGTCATCATTGGTGTCTTCGCGGCCATCTTTAAATCGTTTAAACCACTCAAACACTTCTGTTCGCGATAAACAATCATCGCCGTACACTTGTTGTAACATTACAAACGTTTCACTTGCAGATTTTCCTAGTTTGAAACAAAATTTGATGTTAACACGCTGTTCTTTCTGTACACCCAACATTTTCCGACGCACAGGCAAAACGTCAACTGCTTAAAACAGACGCCACGGGCAGACTGAGTGCAGGAGGCAGATGAAACTCGAGCAGTAGTCGGAGCGAGAGTCACGTGACAGGCCACGCGACTTTCAGCCTTATTGCATTCGTTTTATTGTTTCACCAGTAGTAGTCCGTTTTTTTCTAGCCACACCTCGTGGTTTCATTCAGACAGAAGTTTCAAGATTAACATGGAATAACAGTTTAAGTGTTACAAAGCATTTCTTTGAGGTAATTGTCTAAAACGTAGGCTTGTACTAAAGTAGACAGTAGAGGCTTTTGAAATGTGATGTTAAAAGGTAAAGTGATAGGTTAAAGGCACATATTCTGACACATCAAATCGTCAGTTTGTTAATAGATGGAGTGACAAAGGGTAAAAACTGTAGCAGAGCAAAGCTTCAGTATACTAAGTATGCAGAGATGAATAGACTTCTACATAATAGGGTCGTGTGGAGATCTGCATCAATGTACGCTTCGGTCTGAAGACCAAGGCAGAACTATTTTTATATATGTCCAGTATCATTGTTCACAAGTATGCTCATAGAAAGTAGTAAGTACTGTAAGAGTTTATTAGCAGATCTTATACGAACTCAGTTGCATAGCAATGAGTTCAGTTAAGGATGCAGTACCATCATCTCGTTGCGTTAAATGTGGTACTAGGTTTACCTGTTCCCGGACGGATATCAGATGCGAAAGGGAAAGAAGAGCTGCCCCTTACTGCAGGCAACAGCAAGCTATTTGTAGCAGAAGTTAATCCATTACGGGCCGGTCTCCGGAGAAACGAAATGAGCTGGTTACAAACGAGTCAATCTCGACGACTTATGGCCTTACTGGAAAGTTTTGAGACATTGTTCGTGGACCTGCTGAAACTTGGGCAACGTTGGCAGCGCTCAGAATTAATAATGAAATGCTTAATTAGGTATCAGGCCGTATCGGACGCTGTTGAAAACTTTGCTTATAAACTTCTCGATTGGTCCTTCAGAGGGCATATATTCGATTGAAAGCATTCGTAATCTTGGCTGCCCTACTCGAATGAATGTTTTATGTTAGTACAATGCTAACAAAGAAACAATAGGCACGTGACAGGCTTAAAATTCAGGGGTCCTTTTAGGCCCCTGAAATTTCTACGATTGCCATTAACTCCCGACATGTTTCCAAGGAATCTGTTTGAAACAATTGCTAACGTATTGTGGTAGACATACAGAAATCAGAACGAGAAGTTTAACCACACTTATGTGAACATACATTAATAACTGCTTCCATAAACAACGATATAAAACAATGAAGAATCATAGCTAATAAGGAGGACATCTTTAATTTTACTGGCACAGATAATAAAATGACACAAAAATACACTCCTGGAAATTGAAATAAGAACACCGTGAATTCATTGTCCCAGGAAGCGGAAACTTTATTGACACATTCCTGGGGTCAGATACATCACATGATCACACTGACAGAACCACAGGCACATAGACACAGGCAACACAGCATGCACAATGTCGGCACTAGTACAGTGTATATCCACCTTTCGCAGCAATGCAGGCTGCTATTCTCCCATGGAGACGATCGTAGAGATGCTGGATGTAGTCCTGTGGAAAGGCTTGCCATGCCATTTCCACCTGGCGCCTCAGTTGGACCAGCGTTCGTGCTGGACGTGCAGACCGCGTGAGATGACGCTTCATCCAGTCCCAAACATGCTCAATGGGGGACAGATCCGGAGATCTCGCTGGCCAGGGTAGTTGACTTACACCTTCTAGAGCACGTTGGGTGGCACGGGATACATGCGGACGTGCATTGTCCTGTTGGAACAGCAAGTTCCCTTGCCGGTCTAGGAATGGTAGAACGATGGGTTCGATGACGGTTTGGATGTACCGTGCACTATTCAGTGTCCCCTCGACGATCACCAGTGGTGTACGGCCAGTGTAGGAGATCGCTCCCCACACCATGATGCCGGGTGTTGGCCCTGTGTGCCTCGGTCGTATGCAGTCCTGATTGTGGCCCTCACCTGCACGGCGCCAAACACGCAAACGACCATCATTGGCACCAAGGCAGAAGCGACTCTCATCGCTGAAGACGACACGTCTCCATTCGTCCCTCTATTCACGCCTGTCGCGACACCACTGGAGGCGGGCTGCACGATGTTGGGGCGTGAGCGGAAGACGGCCTAACGGTGTGCGGGACCGTAGCCCAGCTTCATGGAGACGGTTGCGAATGGTCCTCGCGGATACCCCAGGAGCAACAGTGTCCCTAATTTGCTGGGAAGTGGCGCTGCGGTCCCCTACGGCACTGCGTAGGATCCTACGGTCTTGGCGTGCATCCGTGCGTCGCTGCGGTCCGGTCCCAGGTCGACGAGCACGTGCACCTTCCGCCGACCACTGGCGACAACATCGATGTACTGTGGAGACCTCACGCCCAACGTGTTGAGCAATTCGGCGGTACGTCCACCCGGCCTCCCGCATGCCCACTATACGCCCTCGCTCAAAGTCCGTCAACTGCACATACGGTTCACGTCCACGCTGTCGCGGGATGCTACCAGTGTTAAAGACTGCGATGGAGCTCCGTATGCCACGGCAAACTGGCTGACACTGACGGCGGCGGTGCACAAATGCTGCGCAGCTAGCGCCATTCGACGGCCAACACCGCGGTTCCTGGTGTGTCCGCTGTGCCGTGCGTGTGATCATTGCTTGTACAGCCCTCTCGCAGTGTCCGGAGCAAGTATGGTGGGTCTGACACACCGGTGTCAATGTGTTCTTTTTTCCATTTCCAGGAGTGTATTTACAAGAAGATTTTAATACAGAAGTGCTCTTGAATGTTATACCATATCAGCTGCTACCAATGATATTTGTTCAACGGAAGCAAGAAGAATCTGATAATTAATAGTCTCAAGGTAACTTATTAGTATATCTATGTGAAAAACTTGAAAGACATGATTATATCTCTACGTAGTTCATGTTCCTGTTTGACGCTTTATATAACTTCCTCTCCTCCTATTCTTCCCCAACTCTTTGATTTACAAGACATATGTTTGTTATGTGTGAGTCTTCAGTAAATAGTCGTCTTTCGCCTGAAAAATTTCTGATACTTTACTGACGTAGTACTAGTACGAGTTGAACTAAAAGCCGTGCCTGGCTTTCGTGGCTTCTAAAATGTACAGTTTACGTTTCCATCTAAGTTCAAGCACCGATACCGGAACAGCACATGTCCAGTTCAGTTTTACACTTACTGTTGCTCTGAACGAATGAAACCACATACTGCATCCCTATTAAAAACGTAAGCAACAAGAAACTTTCAGTCGCCGACAACAGTAAGTTCAGATTTTTAATTATGTGAATCGCCAGTATATCCAGTGTGTACAGGAGAACATGACGAGAATAATCGAGCCTGTGTAAGCGAGATTGCTTGGCAGCAAGTACTTTTCCTTGTTGACTGAACTTTCTCATTTGCGTGGTTTCTCTTTCTTGGAGGTTGGGAAATAACATTTCTCACTTACAAAAATTTTCAGTAAATCAGTTCCGATAGTTTTGTCTCTCAAGACGAAAGTTTAATGGAAGCAGGGAAGCAAGGTAAGTAATGCGTAGTGAGTAAATAAATGTATTTAAAAAACTTATGTATGTAATGATACACTTATTTAAAGAAATCTGTCAACTTTATAAGGTACTATGGAGCATATTTGTCAGCTTGGTGTAACTCACCTACAATTGACTGGTCAACATCGATAGAAAAATCAAAAGCGTTTATGGACTGTCGCATCGATCAAAATTTGTCCTACAGTTCGTCTTTCTTTGGTAAAGGAGTGACAATGTGTGGAGAAAGAAGAACCGCGTGTACGCACAAAGCGTTGTATACCCGGGTCATATACAAATATATAAAAATTCGAGTTAACCAAATGCGGGATATTCGGATGCATTTAATGTTCCAGGTAAAATTACTGTGTAGGTAACAGTGTTTCCTCGTATTCCTGGAAGACACTAGCGATCATAAGGGTACGCCAGATGGTCTAACTTATAAAGAGCTGAGAATGGGAGAAGACTCTAACTTTCAAATCCTTGTAGGTCGTGAACGGATGAAACACGATGAATACCTTCAAAAAGTTGTCTCATTTATTTTGTTTCGAATAAGTTAAAAAAAATTTAACTACCCATAGCAACGCAATGTGCTAAATTTTACGAGAAATGTGCCATAGCCAGCCGGTGTGGCCGAGCGGTTCTAGGCGCTTCAGTCCGGAACCGCGCTGCTGCTACGGTCACAGGTTAGAATCCTGCCTCGGGCATGGATGTGTGTGATGACCTTAGGTTAGTTAGGTGTAAGTAGTTCTAAGTCTAGGGGACTGATGACTGCAGATGTTAAGTCCCATAGTGCTTAGAGCCATTTGTACCATTTGAAACGTGGCATGCTATACATATATTGATACACGAGCTATTTGCTACCTAATGAATGGCTAGATAGGATAGAGGTGTCATACACAGACGGCCATTGCTAAATGTCACTCATAAAAGTATGGAAGATGTTGCGAGCTATTATGACAAGTGGATGTGTTTGATTTGCCGGACCGAAGAAGTTAACTGTGGTGGATGTAGGTTCTATACACAATGGTCAGTCGAGAGCGTTGTGGGCAGGTAGAATCTCGTTGGAATGACAAGATTTAATACCGGGCGGTCATAATCCGTTGGTGCAGAGACGACGATTCGCAGAGGCCGATGTCGTATAGCTTCACGGCTGCTATCGTTAGCAGCATGACTCATTTAGAATTTTAATGGACTTTTCCACTCCCAGATAGAGTTTAATGGACTGTATTATAAACCGCGAATATTTGTGGTATTCTTTCTATTTTAATAATGTATCCGACGATAGAAACAGAATGTTTACGTTCCTCTGTAAGCACATCAGTCACTCTTTTATTGTCCGCGTATTCGCTATTGACAGCAGACTGGTTGCGTAGTGTTCCTGATGTACCAGTTTGCTAAGTTTAATCGATAGTGTCCGTCGAGGTAAATGCCAGCTTTCTTACTAGGACTAATTCAGTTTTCCATCGGCTATATCGGCAAGTTACGATCCTAGCAACTCATCGCAGAATTCGTTCGACCCCTGCTTCCTTGGTAAGTGATAAGGACTCCGAACTCTGGAGCATTTTTTGGGCTTCATGCTATTTACTTTATAGATGCGATCTGGTTTCCACTAATCTTCCATTTTCCTTCCCAAAAACAGATTTTACGTCCCATTTCATGTCGCTTTCAGCATTACCTCTTAGTATCCTTGAAACTAAATATGGATGGAAAGTTAAATGATATGCTCTCAGAAATTAAATACAAAGGAATATTACAAGAAAAGAGAGTAGGAGAGAAGAACTTAATATATTATGTACAAATGAAAAAATAGAGCAAAGGTACGTAAAATGGAAACAACATATCAACAGGACGGTTAAAGACAAATTAATTACACATGCAATCAATTGTAAACCAACAGAAAGAGAGATACAGCACAACAAAGGAACAAGAGAGGACTTCAGCGAAGGCAGAACTGGTTGTAAAACTGCTCCATGAAGTGAAGAAGAAAAGAAGCAGAAGTAGAAGACGGAAGAGGAGAAGGAGGAAAAGATGTCTAGACGATGCGAGGTTACCAGATGTTTATCACCAATCTTGTAATCGGACAGGAACTGATTCTTACCAAAGCTTGTGGGCATTATCTTGCGTTTATACACATTTACAGAGAGGCGTCAGATAAATCGTGTACTGCAATGTATCACACGTCTCCTGGCTGCGACTTAACTCTTTTTGTTTGGTTTCATGGTTTTGTGTAGCGTTTTCACCTATATTTTTCTCGTCAGGTATCTTCTATTGTTATCAGGCGCTCATTTGGGCAATTTTATTTCTACCGTCACCTCATTTTCAGTAGTCTTGAATAAATGAAAATTAGGAGGCACATGTATTTTTTCGTCTTCCAGTGGACATTGAACTGAGTGGAGGTATAGAGGTCCGCTCCGGTTATTTTGTAACAACTCTGTTTAAATAAATGGTGAGTTTCAAAATACTTTGTTGTGGACTACGTTATTATCAGTCTAGTCAAATGTCTTATATTTATGTTAACAGAAGGGTGCAGAAAGAGACTTATCCAGGAAGGAATGAAAATATATTTTTCCGCCAGTTGCTGATGGTTATATGAACCAGTCGCTAAGGATTGTATGAGAGGATTGGAGTTTTAGCTGTCTCACTATGCTTCCTTGAGGCACCCGATGCGATTTTCGTTTCTGTTAAACTTATATTTTCCGGAGAACTTTGGCTGTTCAGTATAACTTACTAGGTACTATTGGTGAAATCGCATGTATCGTAAGATGCTCCATATGATCGTATCTCAGACACTAGTCGATAATGAAGGACATTATTCATGTATCAGAAATCTAAAAAGACACAGTTTACCTATTCAGTTACATCTATCATTTCCAAACTATCGTGAATAAGCAAGCTGTCTTTCGCGCTAGTTGTTCCTGAACTACTGCTGATTCCTTAAGGAAGGCTATTTTTCCTCCATGAGCCTCAGTAGGGTCCTGTAGCAGATAGAAGTTAGCGACATTGGTCTGTAGCTGCGCCCGTCCGTTTCTTAACTTCTTTTTAATGGGATCTCTCAACTGGTATAACCGTACTCTAATTTTATCCAACACAGTTTCCCAATTCTCAGCTATTGTTCTAAGTGGACATTTGTAAAATGTTACCCCTGGTGTCATATGATGTTCGACACAATTTTATCACTCCAGATGTACGTTTTCGAGCCCGTTGAAGTTCTCAGTTTACCTTCGGACCTGTTGTCTTACAATAAATCTGTACACTTCAGGTTAGCTGCATGACATCTTCGTCATTAATGATTACAGTGCCAACATCATCAGCACATTCGTTTTCAGCTTTGGTTTTGTTTAAAGCGATTAAGCCCTCCAGTTGAGCATGTTGTCTTTTTAGCGGGGGTTCTAGCGCGATGACGTGTAGCGTAATTGATAGAGGACTCCCTTGTAGGACTCCGGTATTGATATCAATGCGTTTGGTGAAATAGTCACTGACGGTAATGTTTGTATCCTTTTCGCTATGTTGGGTAGCGTTTTTATAAAAGCACCGTTGAACCCATAAATATCAAAGTCCTGACCGAGTATTCGTTGATCGCCCTTGAAAGGTGCTCTTGGATTTTTCATTTTCTCACAGTATATGTTACCTCATTGTGAATCGCAATATTCATTTTGCTATAACATTTGAGATCTTGCGCTATCCTGTTTCAATATATACCGATACAAGCTTTTTCACACCCTATTTGCTACCGTAAGTCATTGTTTCCCACGTAGTGTTCTGGGTGTCGATTTTGCTCACAATCAATAGCAAGCGTTCGTTGGTTACATGCTACGTGGTTTTCTTCTTTTAGTTAGTTGGGTGCATTGCTAGTTCGGTTCTGGTTGTACATTGTTTAGCTACTTTGGAGGTCACGTGCTTCTCTAATGGAATTCGCTTTTGTTTGATGGAGAGCGATGTTGGTAAGCAGACCTTACGATGCACAAGAACTCTGACAAGATCAACCTAATTCATATTCAGCTGAAGCATAATTTTACGATTGAGTTTAGCTGGTTATGTTCACTAGTATCGTTCCCTGCAGAGGTTTCGATCGCTTGTTTCTGCACAGTGGAGTATCAGTGAATAGGTTGTGAATTCATAATTACTTAGTAGCCAGTTACTACATCATCGATGACTTTATTGAAATCCGTGCAATGAGAAATTCATCGCTATTTTCATAGAATGTAAGAGTACTTTCTATGCTGTTGAATATGGATAGGTAACCTGATGATGTGGTCTCGGTTTGTAAGAAATGTGTAGACAAGGTTATCCCTACAAGGCTCTGAAGTGTTTAATTTCTTTTTAAATGTCAATAATACCTCGTTAAAACCTCGTCTTGTGAACTCATTTCTCAGAAAAGCATGATCATTTACACTTGCTTTATTGATATGTGTCAGGTATTAAGTCGCCATTTTGTCTTGCTACGGTTGTCAAATACGCTTTTCACAGTCTAAGGAATCGACACTTGTATGCGGAGTAACAATTGAGTGCTATAAATAATAATCAGTAAAATTTTTGCTTGTTGGTTAGTTTTCAGGATTAGAGTAGGGTACAACTGCATATGAGGTGTTATTGGACACTAGGACTTGTTGCTGCACTGAACTGCTGCGATAAGTGTCCGGTAGGATCTTAGGCTTTTACAAAATGATCTTAGTGAACTATTTTCTGCATTCTGAAGTTGAGTGTATACAATGTCGGAGACTACCACACGCCAAAACTAGTTGCTGCAAACGGAAGTCTAATTCATATTGAAGGTAATCGATTCGTCTGCCTCGGTAGCTGCGCGGTCATGGTCTCCAGTTCGATTCCCAGCAAGGTCGGAGATTGCCTCCGCTCGAGGACTGGGTATTGTGTTGTTGTCACATCCGTATCGTCATAATTGACATTCCACTATTCAGATGGCTGTATGGGCTCGTCCCGAAAGCGAGTAATCTGAAAACCTAATGTGTTTCCTTCAAGAAACTTGCGGGCTTTCGGATAACTACGCTCCCTCAGACTCGGAGTTGTAATATCAAAAGTTTTTACTCGTTTCATTATCTAGGGGCTGGGATACGTAGTTGCCGCATTACAGGCCAAATACTGCTGAGTCTACAGTATACGATATGAATACTCACATGAATCGAATGGTCGAAGGTTTCTATCACTCCGCAATTGCGAATTATGAAAGTAACATATAAATTTAAAAGTGAAAGATTGCAATTAAATAAAATCTGCAGGTACTATCTTAATGACTTTAAATGATGAGTACGATAGTAGAAGTACCTTTGAGAATGCGGTATATTTCTGCAAAACACTTATTGGTGTCGATGATCCAGCAATTAAATAAAATATAAGTTGAATAACAGAGAAACAATAGATTCCTACAGAACGTAATTAGTTATGAACAACAACATAGCTCGAGAGACATTCACTTCTAAACGTACACAACGTCTTCACTGCATAAGCCACGGAAATCACACAGGAGTACAAGTCGGCACTCCGAAGTATTTCTATCTCTCGCGATCACGCGCAAACTGCTCCACTTCAAGCCTTTCCCGCGACTGTGCGTCCGCGCGCCGTCCAGCACTTACCGTGTCCTGTCCCGTCCTGTCCACCACTCCTCGTCCTGTGCTGTACTCTCCAGAACTGCCCACACTGCCAGAACTTCTTGTGTCCTCTCTCGGAACGGTGCTCCTACCACAATTCCATACAGTCTTGCCATTAACGAGCGCTGTGATTGTCTAGAGCGTTCCCGCCCTGTCTTCAAACAAACGCACAATCACAAACATAGTGAAACATATTCAAAATACTGAACCTACATTTAAATACTTGAAATTAAATAAATATTCCCACGGCTGGACCATAAACACGCTCTAACATACATTATTAAATACATAAAGAATTGAATAAAGATATATCAAAAGAAAAGAAGCAAAAGGTAAGCAAGTAGCCTACTGTCTCTGTGCTTTCTAAAACACAGTAAATATTTAACCAATTTCTTCATGAATAGTATATATCTGATATAACCAAAGACATAGATGAATAAACATATTTATAAGCTTGCTGCTACTGTTTTTTTCGTGTAACTGTGGAGTACTTATAGTCTGACGCTATCTATAG